>NW_027365262.1:0-127110 GCF_046119375.1 Phyllobates terribilis | reverse complement strand
AATATTCAAAGAGAGTGAGATGCCAGCTCTTTTCATTCAGTCAGTAGCTTCAAACATTTCTGGTATATGAATAACATGATGTTTTTCAATGGCAAAAATCAATGAATATTGTAAATGCACAAACAGTAATTTCTCCGCATTGCAAGGTGCAATTCTGAAATTTTTTGCTTTTTCCTGCTAATCCTAGCTTGATAAAGAAGATTCAAAGAGAGTGAGATGCCAGCTCCTTTCATTCAGTCAGTAGCTTCAAACATTTCTGGACGTTTTTCAATGGCAAAAATCAATGAATATTGTAAATGCACAAACAGTAATATCTCCACATTGCAAGGTGCAATTCTGAAATTTTTTGCTTTTTCCTGCTAATCCTGGCATGATAAAGAAGATTCAAAGAGAGTGAGATGCCAGCTCTTTTCATTCAGTCAGTAGCTTCAAACATTTCTGGTATATGAATAACATGATGTTTTTCAATGGCAAAAATCAATGAATATTGTAAATGCACAAACAGTAATTTCTCCGCATTGCAAGGTGCAATTCTGAAATTTTTTGCTTTTTCCTGCTAATCCTAGCATGATAAAGAAGATTCAAAGAGAGTGAGATGCCAGCTCCTTTCATTCAGTCAGTAGCTTCAAACATTTCTGGACGTTTTTCAATGGCAAAAATCAATGAATATTGTAAATGCACAAACAGTAATATCTCCACATTGCAAGGTGCAATTCTGAAATTTTTTACTTTTTCCTGCTAATCCTGACATGATAAAGAAGATTCAAAGAGAGTGAGATGCCAGCTCTTTTCAATCAGTCAGTAGCTTCAAACATTTCTGGTATATGAATAACATGATGTTTTTCAATGGCAAAAATCAATGAATATTGTAAATGCACAAACAGTAATTTCTCCGCATTGCAAGGTGCAATTCTGAAATTTTTTGCTTTTTCCTGCTAATCCTAGCATGATAAAGAAGATTCAAAGAGAGTGAGATGCCAGCTCCTTTCATTCAGTCAGTAGCTTCAAACATTTCTGGACGTTTTTCAATGGCAAAAATCAATGAATATTGTAAATGCACAAACAGTAATATCTCCACATTGCAAGGTGCAATTCTGAATTTTTTTGCTTTTTCCTGCTAATCCTGGCATGATAAAGAATATTCAAAGAGAGTGAGATGCCAGCTCTTTTCATTCAGTCAGTAGCTTCAAACATTTCTGGTATATGAATAACATGATGTTTTTCAATGGCAAAAATCAATGAATATTGTAAATGCACAAACAGTAATTTCTCCGCCTTGCAAGGTGCAATTCTGAAATTTTTTGCTTTTTCCTGCTAATCCTAGCTTGATAAAGAAGATTCAAAGAGAGTGAGATGCCAGCTCCTTTCATTCAGTCAGTAGCTTCAAACATTTCTGGACGTTTTTCAATGGCAAAAATCAATGAATATTGTAAATGCACAAACAGTAATATCTCCACATTGCAACGTGCAATTCTGAAATTTTTTGCTTTTTCCTGCTCCTCTTAGCATGATAAAGAAGATTCAAAGAGAGTGAGATGCCACCTCTTTTCATTCAGTCAGTAGCTTCAAACATTTCTGGTATATGAATAACATGATGTTTTTCAATGGCAAAAATCAATGAATATTGTAAATGCACAAACAGTAATTTCTCCGCATTGCAAGGTGCAATTCTGAAATTTTTTGCTTTTTCCTGGTAATCCTAGCATGATAAAGAAGATTCAAAGAGAGTGAGATGCCAGCTCCTTTCATTCAGTCAGTAGCTTCAAACATTTCTGGACGTTTTTCAATGGCAAAAATCAATGAATATTGTAAATGCACAAACAGTAATATCTCCACATTGCAACGTGCAATTCTGAAATTTTTTGCTTTTTCCTGCTCCTCTTAGCATGATAAAGAAGATTCAAAGAGAGTGAGATGCCACCTCTTTTCATTCAGTCAGTAGCTTCAAACATTTCTGGTATATGAATAACATGATGTTTTTCAATGGCAAAAATCAATGAATATTGTAAA
Source organism: Phyllobates terribilis (assembly GCF_046119375.1). Taxonomy (NCBI): domain Eukaryota; kingdom Metazoa; phylum Chordata; class Amphibia; order Anura; family Dendrobatidae; genus Phyllobates; species Phyllobates terribilis. Next base: position 125,100 of record NW_027365262.1, on the reverse strand, counting down.
TGCACAAACAGTAATTTCTCCGCATTGCAAGGTGCAATTCTGAAATTTTTTGCTTTTTCCTGGTAATCCTAGCATGATAAAGAAGATTCAAAGAGAGTGAGATGCCAGCTCCTTTCATTCAGTCAGTAGCGTCAAACATTTCTGGACGTTTTTCAATGGCAAAAATCAATGAATATTGTAAATGCACAAACAGTAATATCTCCACATTGCAAGGTGCAATTCTGAAATTTTTTGCTTTTTCCTGCTCCTCTTAGCATGATAAAGAAGATTCAAAGACAGTGAGATGCCAGCTCTTTTCATTCAGTCAGTAGCTTCAAACATTTCTGGTATATGAATAACATGATGTTTTTCAATGGCAAAAATCAATGAATATTGTAAATGCACAAACAGTAATTTCTCCGCATTGCAAGGTGCAATTCTGAAATTTTTTGCTTTTTCCTGCTAATCCTAGCATGATAAAGAAGATTCAAAGAGAGTGAGATGCCAGCTCCTTTCATTCAGTCAGTAGCTTCAAACTTTTCTGGACGTTTTTCAATGGCAAAAATCAATGAATATTGTAAATGCACAAACAGTAATATCTCCACATTGCAAGGTGCAATTCTGAATTTTTTTGCTTTTTCCTGCTAATCCTGGCATGATAAAGAAGATTCAAAGAGAGTGAGATGCCAGCTCTTTTCAATCAGTCAGTAGCTTCAAACATTTCTGGTATATGAATAACATGATGTTTTTCAATGGCAAAAATCAATGAATATTGTAAATGCACAAACAGTAATTTCTCCGCATTGCAAGGTGCAATTCTGAAATTTTTTGCTTTTTCCTGCTAATCCTAGCATGATAAAGAAGATTCAAAGAGAGTGAGATGCCAGCTCCTTTCATTCAGTCAGGAGCTTCAAACATTTCTGGACGTTTTTCAATGGCAAAAATCAATGAATATTGTAAATGCACAAACAGTAATATCTCCACATTGCAAGGTGCAATTCTGAATTTTTTTGCTTTTTCCTGCTAATCCTGGCATGATAAAGAATATTCAAAGAGAGTGAGATGCCAGCTCTTTTCATTCAGTCAGTAGCTTCAAACATTTCTGGTATATGAATAACATGATGTTTTTCAATGGCAAAAATCAATGAATATTGTAAATGCACAAACAGTAATTTCTCCGCATTGCAAGGTGCAATTCTGAAATTTTTTGCTTTTTCCTGCTAATCCTAGCATGATAAAGAAGATTCAAAGAGAGTGAGATGCCAGCTCCTTTCATTCAGTCAGTAGCTTCAAACATTTCTGGACATTTTTCAATGGCAAAAATCAATGAATATTGTAAATGCACAAACAGTAATATCTCCACATTGCAAGGTGCAATTCTGAAATTTTTTGCTTTTTCCTGCTCCTCTTAGCATGATAAAGAAGATTCAAAGAGAGTGAGATGCCAGCTCTTTTCATTCAGTCAGTAGCTTCAAACATTTCTGGTATATGAATAACATGATGTTTTTCAATGGCAAAAATCAATGAATATTGTAAATGCACAAAGAGTAATTTCTCCGCATTGCAAGGTGCAATTCTGAAATTTTTTGCTTTTTCCTGCTAATCCTAGCATGATAAAAAAGATTCAAAGAGATTGAAATGCCAGCTCCTTTCATTCAGTCAGTAGCTTCAAACATTTCTGGACATTTTTCAATGGCAAAAATCAATGAATATTGTAAATGCACAAACAGTAATATCTCCACATGGCAACGTGCAATTCTGAAATTTTTTGCTTTTTCCTGCTCCTCTTAGCATGATAAAGAAGATTCAGAGAGAGTGAGATGCCAGCTCTTTTCATTCAGTCAGTAGCTTCAAACATTTCTGGTATATGAATAACATGATGTTTTTCAATGGCAACAATCAATGAATATTGTAAATGCACAAACAGTAATTTCTCCGCATTGCAAGGTGCAATTCTGAAATTTTTTGCTTTTTCCTGCTAATCCTAGCATGATAAAGAAGATTCAAAGAGAGTGAGATGCCAGCTCCTTTCATTCAGTCAGTAGCTTCAAACATTTCTGGACGTTTTTCAATGGCAAAAATCAATGAATATTGTAAATGCACAAACAGTAATATCTCCACATTGCAAGGTGCAATTCTGAAATTTTTTGCTTTTTCCTGCTAATCCTGGCATGATAAAGAAGATTCAAAGAGAGTGAGATGCCAGCTCTTTTCATTCAGTCAGTAGCTTCAAACATTTCTGGTATATGAATAACATGATGTTTTTCAATGGCAAAAATCAATGAATATTGTAAATGCACAAACAGTAATTTCTCCGCATTGCAAGGTGCAATTCTGAAATTTTTTGCTTTTTCCTGCTAATCCTAGCATGATAAAGAAGATTCAAAGAGAGTGAGATGCCAGCTCCTTTCATTCAGTCAGTAGCTTCAAACATTTCTGGACGTTTTTCAATGGCAAAAATCAATGAATATTGTAAATGCACAAACAGTAATATCTCCACATTGCAAGGTGCAATTCTGAAATTTTTTGCTTTTTCCTGCTAATCCTGGCATGATAAAGAAGATTCAAAGAGAGTGAGATGCCAGCTCTTTTCAATCAGTCAGTAGCTTCAAACATTTCTGGTATATGAATAACATGGTTTTTTTCAATGGCAAAAATCAATGAATATTGTAAATGCACAAACAGTAATTTCTCCGCATTGCAAGGTGCAATTCTGAAATTTTTTGCTTTTTCCTGCTAATCCTAGCATGATAAAGAAGATTCAAAGAGAGTGAGATGCCAGCTCCTTTCATTCAGTCACTAGCTTCAAACATTTCTGGACGTTTTTCAATGGCAAAAATCAATGAATATTGTAAATGCACAAACAGTAATATCTCCACATTGCAAGGTGCAATTCTGAAATTTTTTGCTTTTTCCTGCTAATCCTGGCATGATAAAGAAGATTCAAAGAGAGTGAGATGCCAGCTCTTTTCATTCAGTCAGTAGCTTCAAACATTTCTGGTATATGAATAACATGATGTTTTTCAATGGCAAAAATCAATGAATATTGTAAATGCACAAACAGTAATTTCTCCGCATTGCAAGGTGCAATTCTGAAATTTTTTGCTTTTTCCTGCTAATCCTAGCATGATAAAGAAGATTCAAAGAGAGTGAGATGCCAGCTCCTTTCATTCAGTCAGTAGCTTCAAACATTTCTGGACGTTTTTCAATGGCAAAAATCAATGAATATTGTAAATGCACAAACAGTAATATCTCCACATTGCAAGGTGCAATTCTGAAATTTTTTACTTTTTCCTGCTAATCCTGACATGATAAAGAAGATTCAAAGAGAGTGAGATGCCAGCTCTTTTCAATCAGTCAGTAGCTTCAAACATTTCTGGTATATGAATAACATGATGTTTTTCAATGGCAAAAATCAATGAATATTGTAAATGCACAAACAGTAATTTCTCCGCATTGCAAGGTGCAATTCTGAAATTTTTTGCTTTTTCCTGCTAATCCTAGCATGATAAAGAAGATTCAAAGAGAGTGAGATGCCAGCTCCTTTCATTCAGTCAGTAGCTTCAAACATTTCTGGACGTTTTTCAATGGCAAAAATCAATGAATATTGTAAATGCACAAACAGTAATATCTCCACATTGCAAGGTGCAATTCTGAATTTTTTTGCTTTTTCCTGCTCATCCTGGCATGATAAAGAATATTCAAAGAGAGTGAGATGCCAGCTCTTTTCATTCAGTCAGTAGCTTCAAACATTTCTGGTATATGAATAACATGATGTTTTTCAATGGCAAAAATCAATGAATATTGTAAATGCACAAACAGTAATTTCTCCGCATTGCAAGGTGCAATTCTGAAATTTTTTGCTTTTTCCTGCTAATCCTAGCTTGATAAAGAAGATTCAAAGAGAGTGAGATGCCAGCTCCTTTCATTCAGTCAGTAGCTTCGAACATTTCTGGACGTTTTTCAATGGCAAAAATCAATGAATATTGTAAATGCACAAACAGTAATATCTCCACATTGCAAGGTGCAATTCTGAAATTTTTTGCTTTTTCCTGCTAATCCTGGCATGATAAAGAAGATTCAAAGAGAGTGAGATGCCAGCTCTTTTCATTCAGTCAGTAGCTTCAAACATTTCTGGTATATGAATAACATGATGTTTTTCAATGGCAAAAATCAATGAATATTGTAAATGCACAAACAGTAATTTCTCCGCATTGCAAGGTGCAATTCTGAAATTTTTTGCTTTTTCCTGCTAATCCTAGCATGATAAAGAAGATTCAAAGAGAGTGAGATGCCAGCTCCTTTCATTCAGTCAGTAGCTTCAAACATTTCTGGACGTTTTTCAATGGCAAAAATCAATGAATATTGTAAATGCACAAACAGTAATATCTCCACATTGCAAGGTGCAATTCTGAAATTTTTTACTTTTTCCTGCTAATCCTGACATGATAAAGAAGATTCAAAGAGAGTGAGATGCCAGCTCTTTTCAATCAATCAGTAGCTTCAAACATTTCTGGTATATGAATAACATGATGTTTTTCAATGGCAAAAATCAATGAATATTGTAAATGCACAAACAGTAATTTCTCCGCATTGCAAGGTGCAATTCTGAAATTTTTTGCTTTTTCCTGCTAATCCTAGCATGATAAAGAAGATTCAAAGAGAGTGAGATGCCAGCTCCTTTCATTCAGTCAGTAGCTTCAAACATTTCTGGACGTTTTTCAATGGCAAAAATCAATGAATATTGTAAATGCACAAACAGTAATATCTCCACATTGCAAGGTGCAATTCTGAATTTTTTTGCTTTTTCCTGCTAATCCTGGCATGATAAAGAATATTCAAAGAGAGTGAGATGCCAGCTCTTTTCATTCAGTCAGTAGCTTCAAACATTTCTGGTATATGAATAACATGATGTTTTTCAATGGCAAAAATCAATGAATATTGTAAATGCACAAACAGTAATTTCTCCGCCTTGCAAGGTGCAATTCTGAAATTTTTTGCTTTTTCCTGCTAATCCTAGCTTGATAAAGAAGATTCAAAGAGAGTGAGATGCCAGCTCCTTTCATTCAGTCAGTAGCTTCAAACATTTCTGGACGTTTTTCAATGGCAAAAATCAATGAATATTGTAAATGCACAAACAGTAATATCTCCACATTGCAACGTGCAATTCTGAAATTTTTTGCTTTTTCCTGCTCCTCTTAGCATGATAAAGAAGATTCAAAGAGAGTGAGATGCCACCTCTTTTCATTCAGTCAGTAGCTTCAAACATTTCTGGTATATGAATAACATGATGTTTTTCAATGGCAAAAATCAATGAATATTGTAAATGCACAAACAGTAATTTCTCCGCATTGCAAGGTGCAATTCTGAAATTTTTTGCTTTTTCCTGGTAATCCTAGCATGATAAAGAAGATTCAAAGAGAGTGAGATGCCAGCTCCTTTCATTCAGTCAGTAGCTTCAAACATTTCTGGACGTTTTTCAATGGCAAAAATCAATGAATATTGTAAATGCACAAACAGTAATATCTCCACATTGCAACGTGCAATTCTGAAATTTTTTGCTTTTTCCTGCTCCTCTTAGCATGATAAAGAAGATTCAAAGAGAGTGAGATGCCACCTCTTTTCATTCAGTCAGTAGCTTCAAACATTTCTGGTATATGAATAACATGATGTTTTTCAATGGCAAAAATCAATGAATATTGTAAATGCACAAACAGTAATTTCTCCGCATTGCAAGGTGCAATTCTGAAATTTTTTGCTTTTTCCTGGTAATCCTAGCATGATAAAGAAGATTCAAAGAGAGTGAGATGCCAGCTCCTTTCATTCAGTCAGTAGCGTCAAACATTTCTGGACGTTTTTCAATGGCAAAAATCAATGAATATTGTAAATGCACAAACAGTAATATCTCCACATTGCAAGGTGCAATTCTGAAATTTTTTGCTTTTTCCTGCTCCTCTTAGCATGATAAAGAAGATTCAAAGACAGTGAGATGCCAGCTCTTTTCATTCAGTCAGTAGCTTCAAACATTTCTGGTATATGAATAACATGATGTTTTTCAATGGCAAAAATCAATGAATATTGTAAATGCACAAAGAGTAATTTCTCCGCATTGCAAGGTGCAATTCTGAAATTTTTTGCTTTTTCCTGCTAATCCTAGCATGATAAAGAAGATTCAAAGAGAATGAGATGCCAGCTCCTTTCATTCAGTCAGTAGCTTCAAACATTTCTGGACGTTTTTCAATGGCAAAAATCAATGAATATTGTAAATGCACAAACAGTAATATCTCCACATTGCAAGGTGCAATTCTGAAATTTTTTGCTTTTTCCTGCTAATCCTGGCATGATAAAGAAGATTCAAAGAGAGTGAGATGCCAGCTCTTTTCAATCAGTCAGTAGCTTCAAACATTTCTGGTATATGAATAACATGATGTTTTTCAATGGCAAAAATCAATGAATATTGTAAATGCACAAACAGTAATTTCTCCGCATTGCAAGGTGCAATTCTGAAATTTTTTGCTTTTTCCTGCTAATCCTAGCATGATAAAGAAGATTCAAAGAGAGTGAGATGCCAGCTCCTTTCATTCAGTCAGTAGCTTCAAACATTTCTGGATGTTTTTCAATGGCAAAAATCAATGAATATTGTAAATGCACAAACAGTAATATCTCCACATTGCAAGGTGCAATTCTGATTTTTTTTGCTTTTTCCTGCTAATCCTGGCATGATAAAGAATATTCAAAGAGAGTGAGATGCCAGCTCTTTTCATTCAGTCAGTAGCTTCAAACATTTCTGGTATATGAATAACATGATGTTTTTCAATGGCAAAAATCAATGAATATTGTAAATGCACAAACAGTAATTTCTCCGCATTGCAAGGTGCAATTCTGAAATTTTTTGCTTTTTCCTGCTAATCCTAGCATGATAAAGAAGATTCAAAGAGAGTGAGATGCCAGCTCCTTTCATTCAGTCAGTAGCTTCAAACATTTCTGGACGTTTTTCAATGGCAAAAATGAATGAATATTGTAAATGCACAAACAGTAATATCTCCACATTGCAACGTGCAATTCTGAAATTTTTTGCTTTTTCCTGCTCCTCTTAGCATGATAAAGAAGATTCAAAGAGAGTGAGATGCCAGCTCTTTTCATTCAGTCAGTAGCTTCAAACATTTCTGGTATATGAATAACGATGTTTTTCAATGGCAAAAATCAATGAATATTGTAAATGCACAAACAGTAATTTCTCCGCATTGCAAGGTGCAATTCTGAAATTTTTTGCTTTTTCCTGCTAATCCTAGCATGATAAAGAAGATTCAAAGGGAGTGAGATGCCAGCTCCTTTCATTCAGTCAGTAGCTTCAAACATTTCTGGACGTTTTTCAATGGCAAAAATCAATGAATATTGTAAATGCACAAACAGTAATATCTCCACATTGCAAGGTGCAATTCTGAAATTTTTTGCTTTTTCCTGCTAATCCTGGCATGATAAAGAAGATTCAAAGAGAGTGAGATGCCAGCTCTTTTCATTCAGTCAGTAGCTTCAAACATTTCTGGTATATGAATAACATGATGTTTTTCAATGGCAAAAATCAATGAATATTGTAAATAGACAAACAGTAATTTTTCTACATTGCAAGGTGCAATTCTGAAATTTTTTGCTTTTTCCTGCTAATCCTAGCATGATAAAGAAGATTCAAAGAGAGTGAGATGCCAGCTCCTTTCATTCAGTCAGTAGCTTCAACATTTCTGGACGTTTTTCAATGGCAAAAATCAATGAATATTGTAAATGCACAAACAGTAATATCTCCACATTGCAAGGTGCAATTCTGAAATTTTTTGCTTTTTCCTGCTAATCCTGGCATGATAAAGAAGATTCAAAGAGAGTGAGATGCCAGCTCTTTTCAATCAGTCAGTAGCTTCAAACATTTCTGGTATATGAATAACATGATATTTTTCAATGGCAAAAATCAATGAATATTGTAAATGCACAAACAGTAATTTCTCCGCATTGCAAGGTGCAATTCTGAAATTTTTTGCTTTTTCCTGCTAATCCTAGCATGATAAAGAAGATTCAAAGAGAGTGAGATGCCAGCTCCTTTCATTCAAACAGTAGCTTCAAACATTTCTGGACGTTTTTCAATGGCAAAAATCAATGAATATTGTAAATGCACAAACAGTAATATCTCCACATTGCAAGGTGCAATTCTGAAATTTTTTGCTTTTTCCTGCTAATCCTGGCATGATAAAGAAGATTCAAAGAGAGTGAGATGCCAGCTCTTTTCAATCAGTCAGTAGCTTCAAACATTTCTGGTATATGAATAACATGATGTTTTTCAATGGCAAAAATCAATGAATATTGTAAATGCACAAACAGTAATTTCTCCGCATTGCAAGGTGCAATTCTGAAATTTTTTGCTTTTTCCTGGTAATCCTAGCATGATAAAGAAGATTCAAAGAGAGTGAGATGCCAGCTCCTTTCATTCAGTCAGTAGCTTCAAACATTTCTGGACGTTTTTCAATGGCAAAAATCAATGAATATTGTAAATGCACAAACAGTAATATCTCCACATTGCAAGGTGCAATTCTGAAATTTTTTGCTTTTTCCTGCTCCTCTTAGCATGATAAAGAAGATTCAAAGAGAGTGAGATGCCAGCTCTTTTCATTCAGTCAGTAGCTTCAAACATTTCTGGTATATGAATAACATGATGTTTTTCAATGGCAAAAATCAATGAATATTGTAAATGCACAAAGAGTAATTTCTCCGCATTGCAAGGTGCAATTCTGAAATTTTTTGCTTTTTCCTGCTAATCCTAGCATGATAAAGAAGATTCAAAGAGAATGAGATGCCAGCTCCTTTCATTCAGTCAGTAGCTTCAAACATTTCTGGACGTTTTTCAATGGCAAAAATCAATGAATATTGTAAATGCACAAACAGTAATATCTCCACATTGCAAGGTGCAATTCTGAAATTTTTTGCTTTTTCCTGCTAATCCTGGCATGATAAAGAAGATTCAAAGAGAGTGAGATGCCAGCTCTTTTCAATCAGTCAGTAGCTTCAAACATTTCTGGTATATGAATAACATGATGTTTTTCAATGGCAAAAATCAATGAATATTGTAAATGCACAAACAGTAATTTCTCCGCATTGCAAGGTGCAATTCTGAAATTTTTTGCTTTTTCCTGCTAATCCTAGCATGATAAAGAAGATTCAAAGAGAGTGAGATGCCAGCTCCTTTCATTCAGTCAGTAGCTTCAAACATTTCTGGATGTTTTTCAATGGCAAAAATCAATGAATATTGTAAATGCACAAACAGTAATATCTCCACATTGCAAGGTGCAATTCTGATTTTTTTTGCTTTTTCCTGCTAATCCTGGCATGATAAAGAATATTCAAAGAGAGTGAGATGCCAGCTCTTTTCATTCAGTCAGTAGCTTCAAACATTTCTGGTATATGAATAACATGATGTTTTTCAATGGCAAAAATCAATGAATATTGTAAATGCACAAACAGTAATTTCTCCGCATTGCAAGGTGCAATTCTGAAATTTTTTGCTTTTTCCTGCTAATCCTAGCATGATAAAGAAGATTCAAAGAGAGTGAGATGCCAGCTCCTTTCATTCAGTCAGTAGCTTCAAACATTTCTGGACGTTTTTCAATGGCAAAAATCAATGAATATTGTAAATGCACAAACAGTAATATCTCCACATTGCAACGTGCAATTCTGAAATTTTTTGCTTTTTCCTGCTCCTCTTAGCATGATAAAGAAGATTCAAAGAGAGTGAGATGCCAGCTCTTTTCATTCAGTCAGTAGCTTCAAACATTTCTGGTATATGAATAACGATGTTTTTCAATGGCAAAAATCAATGAATATTGTAAATGCACAAACAGTAATTTCTCCGCATTGCAAGGTGCAATTCTGAAATTTTTTGCTTTTTCCTGCTAATCCTAGCATGATAAAGAAGATTCAAAGGGAGTGAGATGCCAGCTCCTTTCATTCAGTCAGTAGCTTCAAACATTTCTGGACGTTTTTCAATGGCAAAAATCAATGAATATTGTAAATGCACAAACAGTAATATCTCCACATTGCAAGGTGCAATTCTGAAATTTTTTGCTTTTTCCTGCTAATCCTGGCATGATAAAGAAGATTCAAAGAGAGTGAGATGCCAGCTCTTTTCATTCAGTCAGTAGCTTCAAACATTTCTGGTATATGAATAACATGATGTTTTTCAATGGCAAAAATCAATGAATATTGTAAATAGACAAACAGTAATTTTTCTACATTGCAAGGTGCAATTCTGAAATTTTTTGCTTTTTCCTGCTAATCCTAGCATGATAAAGAAGATTCAAAGAGAGTGAGATGCCAGCTCCTTTCATTCAGTCAGTAGCTTCAAACATTTCTGGACGTTTTTCAATGGCAAAAATCAATGAATATTGTAAATGCACAAACAGTAATATCTCCACATTGCAAGGTGCAATTCTGAAATTTTTTGCTTTTTCCTGCTAATCCTGGCATGATAAAGAAGATTCAAAGAGAGTGAGATGCCAGCTCTTTTCAATCAGTCAGTAGCTTCAAACATTTCTGGTATATGAATAACATGATATTTTTCAATGGCAAAAATCAATGAATATTGTAAATGCACAAACAGTAATTTCTCCGCATTGCAAGGTGCAATTCTGAAATTTTTTGCTTTTTCCTGCTAATCCTAGCATGATAAAGAAGATTCAAAGAGAGTGAGATGCCAGCTCCTTTCATTCAAACAGTAGCTTCAAACATTTCTGGACGTTTTTCAATGGCAAAAATCAATGAATATTGTAAATGCACAAACAGTAATATCTCCACATTGCAAGGTGCAATTCTGAAATTTTTTGCTTTTTCCTGCTAATCCTGGCATGATAAAGAAGATTCAAAGAGAGTGAGATGCCAGCTCTTTTCAATCAGTCAGTAGCTTCAAACATTTCTGGTATATGAATAACATGATGTTTTTCAATGGCAAAAATCAATGAATATTGTAAATGCACAAACAGTAATTTCTCCGCATTGCAAGGTGCAATTCTGAAATTTTTTGCTTTTTCCTGCTAATCCTAGCATGATAAAGAAGATTCAAAGAGAGTGAGATGCCAGCTCCTTTCATTCAGTCAGTAGCTTCAAACATTTCTGGACGTTTTTCAATGGCAAAAATCAATGAATATTGTAAATGCACAAACAGTAATATCTCCACATTGCAAGGTGCAATTCTGAATTTTTTTGCTTTTTCCTGCTAATCCTGGCATGATAAAGAATATTCAAAGAGAGTGAGATGCCAGCTCTTTTCATTCAGTCAGTAGCTTCAAACATTTCTGGTATATGAATAACATGATGTTTTTCAATGGCAAAAATCAATGAATATTGTAAATGCACAAACAGTAATTTCTCCGCATTGCAAGGTGCAATTCTGAAATTTTTTGCTTTTTCCTGCTAATCCTAGCATGATAAAGAAGATTCAAAGAGAGTGAGATGCCAGCTCCTTTCATTCAGTCAGTAGCTTCAAACATTTCTGGACGTTTTTCAATGGCAAAAATCAATGAATATTGTAAATGCACAAACAGTAATATCTCCACATTGCAAGGTGCAATTCTGAAATTTTTTGCTTTTTCCTGCTAATCCTGGCATGATAAAGAAGATTCAAAGAGAGTGAGATGCCAGCTCTTTTCATTCAGTCAGTAGCTTCAAACATTTCTGGTATATGAATAACATGATGTTTTTCAATGGCAAAAATCAATGAATATTGTAAATGCACAAACAGTAATTTCTCCGCATTGCAAGGTGCAATTCTGAAATTTTTTGCTTTTTCCTGCTAATCCTAGCATGATAAAGAAGATTCAAAGAGAGTGAGATGCCAGCTCCTTTCATTCAGTCAGTAGCTTCAAACATTTCTGGACGTTTTTCAATGGCAAAAATCAATGAATATTGTAAATGCACAAACAGTAATATCTCCACATTGCAAGGTGCAATTCTGAAATTTTTTGCTTTTTCCTGCTAATCCTGGCATGATAAAGAAGATTCAAAGAGAGTGAGATGCCAGCTCTTTTCATTCAGTCAGTAGCTTCAAACATTTCTGGTATATGAATAACATGATGTTTTTCAATGGCAAAAATCAATGAATATTGTAAATGCACAAACAGTAATTTCTCCACATTGCAAGGTGCAATTCTGAAATTTTTTGCTTTTTCCTGCTAATCCTAGCATTATAAAGAAGATTCAAAGAGAGTGAGATGCCAGCTCCTTTCATTCAGTCAGTAGCTTCAAACATTTCTGGACGTTTTTCAATGGCAAAAATCAATGAATATTGTAAATGCACAAACAGTAATATCTCCACATTGCAAGGTGCAATTCTGAAATTTTTTGCTTTTTCCTGCTAATCCTGGCATGATAAAGAAGATTCAAAGAGAGTGAGATGCCAGTTCTTTTCAATCAGTCAGTAGCTTCAAACATTTCTGGTATATGAATAACATGATGTTTTTCAATGGCAAAAATCAATGAATATTGTAAATGCACAAACAGTAATTTCTCCGCATTGCAAGGTACAATTCTGAAATTTTTTGCTTTTTCCTCCTAATCCTAGCATGATAAAGAAGATTCAAAGAGAGTGAGATGCCATCTCCTTTCATTCAGTCAGTAGCTTCAAACATTTCTGGATGTTTTTCAATGGCAAAAATCAATGAATATTGTAAATGCACAAACAGTAATATCTCCACATTGCAAGGTGCAATTCTGAAATTTTTTGCTTTTTCCTGCTAATCCTGGCATGATAAAGAAGATTCAAAGAGAGTGAGATGCCAGCTCTTTTCATTCAGTCAGTAGCTTCAAACATTTCTGGTATATGAATAACATGATGTTTTTCAATGGCAAAAATCAATGAATATTGTAAATGCACAAACAGTAATTTCTCCGCATTGCAAGGTGCAATTCTGAAATTTTTTGCTTTTTCCTGCTAATCCTAGCATGATAAAGAAGATTCAAAGAGAGTGAGATGCCAGCTCCTTTCATTCAGTCAGTAGCTTCAAACATTTCTGGACGTTTTTCAATGGCAAAAATCAATGAATATTGTAAATGCACAAACAGTAATATCTCCACATTGCAACGTGCAATTCTGAAATTTTTTGCTTTTTCCTGCTCCTCTTAGCATGATAAAGAAGATTCAAAGAGAGTGAGATGCCAGCTCTTTTCATTCAGTCAGTAGCTTCAAACATTTCTGGTATATGAATAACATGATGTTTTTCAATGGCAAAAATCAATGAATATTGTAAATGCACAAACAGTAATTTCTCCGCATTGCAAGGTGCAATTCTGAAATTTTTTGCTTTTTCCTGCTAATCCTAGCATGATAAAGAAGATTCAAAGAGAGTGAGATGCCAGCTCCTTTCATTCAGTCAGTAGCTTCAAACATTTCTGGACGTTTTTCAATGGCAAAAATCAATGAATATTGTAAATGCACAAACAGTAATATCTCCACATTGCAAGGTGCAATTCTGAAATTTTTTGCTTTTTCCTGCTCCTCTTAGCATGATAAAGAAGATTCAAAGAGAGTGAGATGCCAGCTCTTTTCATTCAGTCAGTAGCTTCAAACATTTCTGGTATATGAATAACATGATGTTTTTCAATGGCAAAAATCAATGAATATTGTAAATGCACAAACAGTAATTTCTCCGCATTGCAAGGTGCAATTCTGAAATTTTTTGCTTTTTCCTGGTAATCCTAGCATGATAAAGAAGATTCAAAGAGAGTGAGATGCCAGCTCCTTTCATTCAGTCAGTAGCTTCAAACATTTCTGGACGTTTTTCAATGGCAAAAATCAATGAATATTGTAAATGCACAAACAGTAATATCTCCACATTGCAAGGTGCAATTCTGAAATTTTTTGCTTTTTCCTGCTAATCCTGGCATGATAAAGAAGATTCAAAGAGAGTGAGATGCCAGCTCTTTTCATTCAGTCAGTAGCTTCAAACATTTCTGGTATATGAATAACATGATGTTTTTCAATGGCAAAAATCAATGAATATTGTAAATGCACAAACAGTAATTTCTCCGTATTGCAAGGTGCAATTCTGAAATTTTTTGCTTTTTCCTGCTAATCCTAGCATGATAAAGAAGATTCAAAGAGAGTGAGATGCCAGCTCCTTTCATTCAGTCAGTAGCTTCAAACATTTCTGGACGTTTTTCAATGGCAAAAATCAATGAATATTGTAAATGCACAAACAGTAATATCTCCACATTGCAACGTGCAATTCTGAAATTTTTTGCTTTTTCCTGCTCCTCTTAGCATGATAAAGAAGATTCAAAGAGAGTGAGATGCCAGCTCTTTTCATTCAGTCAGTAGCTTCAAACATTTCTGGTATATGAATAACATGATGTTTTTCAATGGCAAAAATCAATGAATATTGTAAATGCACAAACAGTAATTTCTCCGCATTGCAAGGTGCAATTCTGAAATTTTTTGCTTTTTCCTGCTAATCCTAGCATGATAAAGATGATTCAAAGAGAGTGAGATGCCAGCTCCTTTCATTCAGTCAGTAGCTTCAAACATTTCTGGACGGTTTTCAATGGCAAAAATCAATGAATATTGTAAATGCACAAACAGTAATATCTCCACATTGCAACGTGCAATTCTGAAATTTTTTGCTTTTTCCTGCTAATCCTGGCATGATAAAGAAGATTCAAAGAGAGTGAGATGCCAGCTCTTTTCATTCAGTCAGTAGCTTCAAACATTTCTGGTATATGAATAACATGGTTTTTCAATGGCAAAAATCAATGAATATTGTAAATGCACAAACAGTAATTTCTCCGCATTGCAAGGTGCAATTCTGAAATTTTTTGCTTTTTCCTGCTAATCCGAGCATGATAAAGAAGATTCAAAGAGAGTGAGATGCCAGCTCCTTTCATTCAGTCAGTATCTTCAAACATTTCTGGACGTTTTTCAATGGCAAAAATCAATGAATATTGTAAATGCACAAACAGTAATATCTCCACATTGCAACGTGCAATTCTGAAATTTTTTGCTTTTTCCTGCTCCTCTTAGCATGATAAAGAAGATTCAAAGAGAGTGAGATGCCAGCTCCTTTCATTCAGTCAGTAGCTTCAAACATTTCTGGTATATGAATAACATGATGTTTTTCAATGGCAAAAATCAATGAATATTGTAAATGCACAAACAGTAATTTCTCCGCATTGCAAGGTGCAATTCTGAAATTTTTCGCTTTTTCCTGCTAATCCTAGCATGATAAAGAAGATTCAAAGAGAGTGAGATGCCAGCTCCTTTCATTCAGTCAGTAGCTTCAAACATTTCTGGACGTTTTTCAATGGCAAAAATCAATGAATATTGTAAATGCACAAACAGTAATATCTCCACATTGCAACATGCAATTCTGAAATTTTTTGCTTTTTCCTGCTCCTCTTAGCATGATAAAGAAGATTCAAAGAGAGTGAGATGCCAGCTCTTTTCATTCAGTCAGTAGCTTCAAACATTTCTGGTATATGAATAACATGATGTTTTTCAATGGCAAAAATCAATGAATATTGTAAATGCACAAACAGTAATTTCTCCGCATTGCAAGGTGCAATTCTGAAATTTTTTGCTTTTTCCTGCTAATCCTAGCATGATAAAGAAGATTCAAAGAGAGTGAGATGCCAGCTCCTTTCATTCAGTCAGTAGCTTCAAACATTTCTGGACGTTTTTCAATGGCAAAAATCAATGAATATTGTAAATGCACAAACAGTAATATCTCCACATTGCAAGGTGCAATTCTGGAATTTTTTGCTTTTTCCTGCTAATCCTGGCATGATAAAGAAGATTCAAAGAGAGTGAGATGCCAGCTCTTTTCATTCAGTCAGTAGCTTCAAACATTTCTGGTATATGAATAACATGATGTTTTTCAATGGCAAAAATCAATGAATATTGTAAATGCACAAACAGTAATTTCTCCACATTGCAAGGTGCAATTCTGAAATTTTTTGCTTTTTCCTGCTAATCCTAGCATGATAAAGAAGATTCAAAGAGAGTGAGATGCCAGCTCCTTTCATTCAGTCAGTAGCTTCAAACATTTCTGGACGTTTTTCAATGGCAAAAATCAATGAATATTGTAAATGCACAAACAGTAATATCTCCACATTGCAAGGTGCAATTCTGAAATTTTTTGCTTTTTCCTGCTAATCCTGGCATGATAAAGAAGATTCAAAGAGAGTGAGATGCCAGTTCTTTTCAATCAGTCAGTAGCTTCAAACATTTCTGGTATATGAATAACATGATGTTTTTCAATGGCAAAAATCAATGAATATTGTAAATGCACAAACAGTAATTTCTCCGCATTGCAAGGTACAATTCTGAAATTTTTTGCTTTTTCCTGCTAATCCTAGCATGATAAAGAAGATTCAAAGAGAGTGAGATGCCATCTCCTTTCATTCAGTCAGTAGCTTCAAACATTTCTGGACATTTTTCAATGGCAAAAATCAATGAATATTGTAAATGCACAAACAGTAATATCTCCACATTGCAAGGTGCAATTCTGAAATTTTTTGCTTTTTCCTGCTAATCCTGGCATGATAAAGAAGATTCAAAGAGAGTGAGATGCCAGCTCTTTTCATTCAGTCAGTAGCTTCAAACATTTCTGGTATATGAATAACATGATGTTTTTCAATGGCAAAAATCAATGAATATTGTAAATGCACAAACAGTAATTTCTCCGCATTGCAAGGTGCAATTCTGAAATTTTTTGCTTTTTCCTGCTAATCCTAGCATGATAAAGAAGATTCAAAGAGAGTGAGATGCCAGCTCCTTTCATTCAGTCAGTAGCTTCAAACATTTCTGGACGTTTTTCAATGGCAAAAATCAATGAATATTGTAAATGCACAAACAGTAATATCTCCACATTGCAACGTGCAATTCTGAAATTTTTTGCTTTTTCCTGCTCCTCTTAGCATGATAAAGAAGATTCAAAGAGAGTGAGATGCCAGCTCTTTTCATTCAGTCAGTAGCTTCAAACATTTCTGGTATATGAATAACATGATGTTTCTCAATGGCAAAAATCAATGAATATTGTAAATGCACAAACAGTAATTTCTCCGCATTGCAAGGTGCAATTCTGAAATTTTTTGCTTTTTCCTGCTAATCCTAGCATGATAAAGAAGATTCAAAGAGAGTGAGATGCCAGCTCCTTTCATTCAGTCAGTAGCTTCAAACATTTCTGGACGGTTTTCAATGGCAAAAATCAATGAATATTGTAAATGCACAAACAGTAATATCTCCACATTGCAACGTGCAATTCTGAAATTTTTTGCTTTTTCCTGCTAATCCTGGCATGATAAAGAAGATTCAAAGAGAGTGAGATGCCAGCTCTTTTCATTCAGTCAGTAGCTTCAAACATTTCTGGTATATGAATAACATGGTTTTTCAATGGCAAAAATCAATGAATATTGTAAATGCACAAACAGTAATTTCTCCGCATTGCAAGGTGCAATTCTGAAATTTTTTGCTTTTTCCTGCTAATCCGAGCATGATAAAGAAGATTCAAAGAGAGAGAGATGCCAGCTCCTTTCATTCAGTCAGTAGCTTCAAACATTTCTGGACGTTTTTCAATGGCAAAAATCAATGAATATTGTAAATGCACAAACAGTAATATCTCCACATTGCAAGGTGCAATTCTGAAATTTTTTGCTTTTTCCTGCTCCTCTTAGCATGATAAAGAAGATTCAAAGAGAGTGAGATGCCAGCTCCTTTCATTCAGTCAGTAGCTTCAAACATTTCTGGTATATGAATAACATGATGTTTTTCAATGGCAAAAATCAATGAATATTGTAAATGCACAAACAGTAATTTCTCCGCATTGCAAGGTGCAATTCTGAAATTTTTCGCTTTTTCCTGCTAATCCTAGCATGATAAAGAAGATTCAAAGAGATTGAGATGCCAGCTCCTTTCATTCAGTCAGTAGCTTCAAACATTTCTGGACGTTTTTCAATGGCAAAAATCAATGAATATTGTAAATGCACAAACAGTAATATCTCCACATTGCAACATGCAATTCTGAAATTTTTTGCTTTTTCCTGCTCCTCTTAGCATGATAAAGAAGATTCAAAGAGAGTGCGATGCCAGCTCTTTTCATTCAGTCAGTAGCTTCAAACATTTCTGGTATATGAATAACATGATGTTTTTTAATGGCAAAAATCAATGAATATTGTAAATGCACAAACAGTAATTTCTCCGCATTGCAAGGTGCAATTCTGAAATTTTTTGCTTTTTCCTGCTAATCCTAGCATGATAAAGAAGATTCAAAGAGAGTGAGATGCCAGCTCCTTTCATTCAGTCAGTAGCTTCAAACATTTCTGGACGTTTTTCAATGGCAAAAATCAATGAATATTGTAAATGCACAAACAGTAATATCTCCACATTGCAAGGTGCAATTCTGAAATTTTTTGCTTTTTCCTGCTAATCCTGGCATGATAAAGAAGATTCAAAGAGAGTGAGATGCCAGCTCTTTTCATTCAGTCAGTAGCTTCAAACATTTCTGGTATATGAATAACATGATGTTTTTCAATGGCAAAAATCAATGAATATTGTAAATGCACAAACAGTAATTTCTCCACATTGCAAGGTGCAATTCTGAAATTTTTTGCTTTTTCCTGCTAATCCTAGCATGATAAAGAAGATTCAAAGAGAGTGAGATGCCAGCTCCTTTCATTCAATCAGTAGCTTCAAACATTTCTGGACGTTTTTCAATGGCAAAAATCAATGAATATTGTAAATGCACAAACAGTAATATCTCCACATTGCAAGGTGCAATTCTGAAATTTTTTGCTTTTTCCTGCTAATCCTGGCATGATAAAGAAGATTCAAAGAGAGTGAGATGCCAGCTCTTTTCATTCAGTCAGTAGCATCAAACATTTCTGGTATATGAATAACATGATGTTTTTCAATGGCAAAAATCAATGAATATTGTAAATGCACAAACAGTAATTTCTCCGCATTGCAAGGTGCAATTCTGAAATTTTTTGCTTTTTCCTGCTAATCCTAGCATGATAAAGAAGATTCAAAGAGAGTGAGATGCCAGCTCCTTTCATTCAGTCAGTAGCTTCAAACATTTCTGGACGTTTTTCAATGGCAAAAATCAATGAATATTGTAAATGCACAAACAGTAATATCTCCACATTGCAAGGTGCAATTCTGAAATTTTTTGCTTTTTCCTGCTAATCCTGGCATGATAAAGAAGATTCAAAGAGAGTGAGATGCCAGCTCTTTTCATTCAGTCAGTAGCTTCAAACATTTCTGGTATATGAATAACATGATGTTTTTCAATGGCAAAAATCAATGAATATTGTAAATGCACAAACAGTAATTTCTCCACATTGCAAGGTGCAATTCTGAAATTTTTTGCTTTTTCCTGCTAATCCTAGCATGATAAAGAAGATTCAAAGAGAGTGAGATGCCAGCTCCTTTCATTCAGTCAGTAGCTTCAAACATTTCTGGACGTTTTTCAATGGCAAAAATCAATGAATATTGTAAATGCACAAACAGTAATATCTCCACATTGCAAGGTGCAATTCTGAAATTTTTTGCTTTTTCCTGCTAATCCTGGCATGATAAAGAAGATTCAAAGAGAGTGAGATGCCAGTTCTTTTCAATCAGTCAGTAGCTTCAAACATTTCTGGTATATGAATAACATGATGTTTTTCAATGGCAAAAATCAATGAATATTGTAAATGCACAAACAGTAATTTCTCCGCATTGCAAGGTGCAATTCTGAAATTTTTTGCTTTTTCCTGCTAATCCTAGCATGATAAAGAAGATTCAAAGAGAGTGAGATGCCAGCTCCTTTCATTCAGTCAGTAGCTTCAAACATTTCTGGACGTTTTTCAATGGCAAAAATCAATGAATATTGTAAATGCACAAACAGTAATATCTCCACATTGCAACGTGCAATTCTGAAATTTTTTGCTTTTTCCTGCTCCTCTTAGCATGATAAAGAAGATTCAAAGAGAGTGAGATGCCAGCTCTTTTCATTCAGTCAGTAGCTTCAAACATTTCTGGTATATGAATAACATGATGTTTTTCAATGGCAAAAATCAATGAATATTGTAAATGCACAAACAGTAATTTCTCCGCATTGCAAGGTGCAATTCTGAAATTTTTTGCTTTTTCCTGCTAATCCTAGCATGATAAAGAAGATTCAAAGAGAGTGAGATGCCAGCTCCTTTCATTCAGTCAGTAGCTTCAAACATTTCTGGACGTTTTTCAATGGCAAAAATCAATGAATATTGTAAATGCACAAACAGTAATATCTCCACATTGCAAGGTGCAATTCTGAAATTTTTTGCTTTTTCCTGCTAATCCTGGCATGATAAAGAAGATTCAAAGAGAGTGAGATGCCAGCTCTTTTCATTCAGTCAGTAGCTTCAAACATTTCTGGTATATGAATAACATGATGTTTTTCAATGGCAAAAATCAATGAATATTGTAAATGCACAAACAGTAATTTCTCCACATTGCAAGGTGCAATTCTGAAATTTTTTGCTTTTTCCTGCTAATCCTAGCATGATAAAGAAGATTCAAAGAGAGTGAGATGCCAGCTCCTTTCATTCAGTCAGTAGCTTCAAACATTTCTGGACGTTTTTCAATGGCAAAAATCAATGAATATTGTAAATGCACAAACAGTAATATCTCCACATTGCAAGGTGCAATTCTGAAATTTTTTGCTTTTTCCTGCTAATCCTGGCATGATAAAGAAGATTCAAAGAGAGTGAGATGCCAGTTCTTTTCAATCAGTCAGTAGCTTCAAACATTTCTGGTATATGAATAACATGATGTTTTTCAATGGCAAAAATCAATGAATATTGTAAATGCACAAACAGTAATTTCTCCGCATTGCAAGGTGCAATTCTGAAATTTTTTGCTTTTTCCTGCTAATCCTAGCATGATAAAGAAGATTCAAAGAGAGTGAGATGCCAGCTCCTTTCATTCAGTCAGTAGCTTCAAACATTTCTGGACGTTTTTCAATGGCAAAAATCAATGAATATTGTAAATGCACAAACAGTAATATCTCCACATTGCAAGGTGCAATTCTGAAATTTTTTGCTTTTTCCTGCTCCTCTTAGCATGATAAAGAAGATTCAAAGAGAGTGAGATGCCAGCTCTTTTCATTCAGTCAGTAGCTTCAAACATTTCTGGTATATGAATAACATGATGTTTTTCAATGGCAAAAATCAATGAATATTGTAAATGCACAAACAGTAATTTCTCCGCATTGCAAGGTGCAATTCTGAAATTTTTTGCTTTTTCCTGGTAATCCTAGCATGATAAAGAAGATTCAAAGAGAGTGAGATGCCAGCTCCTTTCATTCAGTCAGTAGCTTCAAACATTTCTGGACGTTTTTCAATGGCAAAAATCAATGAATATTGTAAATGCACAAACAGTAATATCTCCACATTGCAAGGTGCAATTCTGAAATTTTTTGCTTTTTCCTGCTAATCCTGGCATGATAAAGAAGATTCAAAGAGAGTGAGATGCCAGCTCTTTTCATTCAGTCAGTAGCTTCAAACATTTCTGGTATATGAATAACATGATGTTTTTCAATGGCAAAAATCAATGAATATTGTAAATGCACAAACAGTAATTTCTCCGCATTGCAAGGTGCAATTCTGAAATGTTTTGCTTTTTCCTGCTAATCCTAGCATGATAAAGAAGATTCAAAGAGAGTGAGATGCCAGCTCCTTTCATACAGTCAGTAGCTTCAAACATTTCTGGACGTTTTTCAATGGCAAAAATCAATGAATATTGTAAATGCACAAACAGTAATATCTCCACATTGCAACGTGCAATTCTGAAATTTTTTGCTTTTTCCTGCTCCTCTTAGCATGATAAAGAAGATTCAAAGAGAGTGAGATGCCAGCTCTTTTCATTCAGTCAGTAGCTTCAAACATTTCTGGTATATGAATAACATGATGTTTTTCAATGGCAAAAATCAATGAATATTGTAAATGCACAAACAGTAATTTCTCCGCATTGCAAGGTGCAATTCTGAAATTTTTTGCTTTTTCCTGCTAATCCTAGCATGATAAAGAAGATTCAAAGAGAGTGAGATGCCAGCTCCTTTCATTCAGTCAGTAGCTTCAAACATTTCTGGACGGTTTTCAATGGCAAAAATCAATGAATATTGTAAATGCACAAACAGTAATATCTCCACATTGCAACGTGCAATTCTGAAATTTTTTGCTTTTTCCTGCTAATCCTGGAATGATAAAGAAGATTCAAAGAGAGTGAGATGCCAGCTCTTTTCATTCAGTCAGTAGCTTCAAACATTTCTGGTATATGAATAACATGGTTTTTCAATGGCAAAAATCAATGAATATTGTAAATGCACAAACAGTAATTTCTCCGCATTGCAAGGTGCAATTCTGAAATTTTTTGCTTTTTCCTGCTAATCCGAGCATGATAAAGAAGATTCAAAGAGAGTGAGATGCCAGCTCCTTTCATTCAGTCAGTAGCTTCAAACATTTCTGGACGTTTTTCAATGGCAAAAATCAATGAATATTGTAAATGCACAAACAGTAATATCTCCACATTGCAAGGTGCAATTCTGAAATTTTTTGCTTTTTCCTGCTCCTCTTAGCATGATAAAGAAGATTCAAAGAGAGTGAGATGCCAGCTCCTTTCATTCAGTCAGTAGCTTCAAACATTTCTGGTATATGAATAACATGATGTTTTTCAATGGCAAAAATCAATGAATATTGTAAATGCACAAACAGTAATTTCTCCGCATTGCAAGGTGCAATTCTGAAATTTTTCGCTTTTTCCTGCTAATCCTAGCATGATAAAGAAGATTCAAAGAGAGTGAGATGCCAGCTCCTTTCATTCAGTCAGTAGCTTCAAACATTTCTGGACGTTTTTCAATGGCAAAAATCAATGAATATTGTAAATGCACAAACAGTAATATCTCCACATTGCAACATGCAATTCTGAAATTTTTTGCTTTTTCCTGCTCCTCTTAGCATGATAAAGAAGATTCAAAGAGAGTGAGATGCCAGCTCTTTTCATTCAGTCAGTAGCTTCAAACATTTCTGGTATATGAATAACATGATGTTTTTCAATGGCAAAAATCAATGAATATTGTAAATGCACAAACATTAATTTCTCCGCATTGCAAGGTGCAATTCTGAAATTTTTTGCTTTTTCCTGCTAATCCTAGCATGATAAAGAAGATTCAAAGAGAGTGAGATGCCAGCTCCTTTCATTCAGTCAGTAGCTTCAAACATTTCTGGACGTTTTTCAATGGCAAAAATCAATGAATATTGTAAATGCACAAACAGTAATATCTCCACATTGCAAGGTGCAATTCTGAAATTTTTTGCTTTTTCCTGCTCCTCTTAGCATGATAAAGAAGATTCAAAGAGAGTGAGATGCCAGCTCTTTTCATTCAGTCAGTAGCTTCAAACATCTCTGGTATATGAATAACATGATGTTTTTCAATGGCAAAAATCAATGAATATTGTAAATGCACAAACAGTAATTTCTCCGCATTGCAAGGTGCAATTCTGAAATTTTTTGCTTTTTCCTGCTAATCCTAGCATGATAAAGAAGATTCAAAGAGATTGAGATGCCAGGTCCTTTCATTCAGTCAGTAGCTTCAAACATTTCTGGACGTTTTTCAATGGCAAAAATCAATGAATATTGTAAATGCACAAACAGTAATATCTCCACATTGCAAGGTGCAATTCTGAAATTTTTTGCTTTTTCCTGCTAATCCTAGCATGATAAAGAAGATTCAAAGAGAGTGAGATGCCAGCTCCTTTCATTCAGTCAGTAGCTTCAAACATTTCTGGTATATGAATAACATGATGTTTTTCAATGGCAAAAATCAATGAATATTGTAAATGCACAAACAGTAATTTCTCCGCATTGCAAGGTGCAATTCTGAAATTTTTTGCTTTTTCCTGCTAATCCTAGCATGATAAAGAAGATTCAAAGAGAGTGAGATGCCAACTCCTTTCATTCAGTCAGTAGCTTCAAACATTTCTGGACGTTTTTCAATGGCAAAAATCAATGAATATTGTAAATGCACAAACAGTAATATCTCCACATTGCAACGTGCAATTCTGAAATTTTTTGCTTTTTCCTGCTCCTCTTAGCATGATAAAGAAGATTCAAAGAGAGTGAGATGCCAGCTCTTTTCATTCAGTCAGTAGCTTCAAACATTTCTGGTATATGAATAACATGATGTTTTTCAATGGCAAAAATCAATGAATATTGTAAATGCACAAACAGTAATTTCTCCGCATTGCAAGGTGCAATTCTGAAATTTTTTGCTTTTTCCTGCTAATCCTAGCATGATAAAGAAGATTCAAAGAGAGTGAGATGCCAGCTCCTTTCATTCAGTCAGTAGCTTCAAACATTTCTGGACGGTTTTCAATGGCAAAAATCAATGAATATTGTAAATGCACAAACAGTAATATCTCCACATTGCAACGTGCAATTCTGAAATTTTTTGCTTTTTCCTGCTAATCCTGGCATGATAAAGAAGATTCAAAGAGAGTGAGATGCCAGCTCTTTTCATTCAGTCAGTAGCTTCAAACATTTCTGGTATATGAATAACATGGTTTTTCAATGGCAAAAATCAATGAATATTGTAAATGCACAAACAGTAATTTCTCCGCATTGCAAGGTGCAATTCTGAAATTTTTTGCTTTTTCCTGCTAATCCGAGCATGATAAAGAAGATTCAAAGAGAGTGAGATGCCAGCTCCTTTCATTCAGTCAGTAGCTTCAAACATTTCTGGACGTTTTTCAATGGCAAAAATCAATGAATATTGTAAATGCACAAACAGTAATATCTCCACATTGCAAGGTGCAATTCTGAAATTTTTTGCTTTTTCCTGCTCCTCTTAGCATGATAAAGAAGATTCAAAGAGAGTGAGATGCCAGCTCTTTTCATTCAGTCAGTAGCTTCAAACATTTCTGGTATATGAATAACATGATGTTTTTCAATGGCAAAAATCAATGAATATTGTAAATGCACAAACAGTAATTTCTCCGCATTGCAAGGTGCAATTCTGAAATTTTTTGCTTTTTCCTGCTAATCCTAGCATGATAAAGAAGATTCAAAGAGAGTGAGATGCCAGCTCCTTTCATTCAGTCAGTAGCTTCAAACATTTCTGGACATTTTTCAATGGCAAAAATCAATGAATATTGTAAATGCACAAACAGTAATATCTCCACATTGCAAGGTGCAATTCTGAAATTTTTTGCTTTTTCCTGCTAATCCTGGCATGATAAAGAAGATTCAAAGAGAGTGAGATGCCAGCTCTTTTCATTCAGTCAGTAGCTTCAAACATTTCTGGTATATGAATAACATGATGTTTTTCAATGGCAAAAATCAATGAATATTGTAAATGCACAAACAGTAATTTCTTCGTATTGCAAGGTGCAATTCTGAAATTTTTTGCTTTTTCCTGCTAATCCTAGCATGATAAAGAAGATTCAAAGAGAGTGAGATGCCAGCTCCTTTCATTCAGTCAGTAGCTTCAAACATTTCTGGACGTTTTTCAATGGCAAAAATCAATGAATATTGTAAATGCACAAACAGTAATATCTCCACATTGCAAGGTGCAATTCTGATTTTTTTTGCTTTTTCCTGCTAATCCTGGCATGATAAAGAAGATTCAAAGAGAGTGAGATGCCAGCTCTTTTCATTCAGTCAGTAGCTTCAAACATTTCTGGTATATGAATAACATGATGTTTTTCAATGGCAAAAATCAATGAATATTGTAAATGCACAAACAGTAATTTCTCCGCATTGCAAGGTGCAATTCTGAAATTTTTTGCTTTTTCCTGGTAATCCTAGCATGATAAAGAAGATTCAAAGAGAGTGAGATGCCAGCTCCTTTCATTCAGTCAGTAGCTTCAAACATTTCTGGACGTTTTTCAATGGCAAAAATCAATGAATATTGTAAATACACAAACAGTAATATCTCCACATTGCAACGTGCAATTCTGAAATTTTTTGCTTTTTCCTGCTCCTCTTAGCATGATAAAGAAGATTCAAAGAGAGTGAGATGCCAGCTCTTTTCATTCAGTCAGTAGCTTCAAACATTTCTGGTATATGAATAACATGATGTTTTTCAATGGCAAAAATCAATGAATATTGTAAATGCACAAACAGTAATTTCTCCGCATTGCAAGGTGCCATTCTGAAATTTTTTGCTTTTTCCTGCTAATCCTAACATGATAAAGAAGACTCAAAGAGAGTGAGATGCCAGCTCCTTTCATTCAGTCAGTAGCTTCAAACATTTCTGGACGTTTTTCAATGGCAAAAATCAATGAATATTGTAAATGCACAAACAGTAATATCTCCACATTGCAAGGTGCAATTCTGAAATTTTTTGCTTTTTCCTGCTCCTCTTAGCATGATAAAGAAGATTCAAAGAGAGTGAGATGCCAGCTATTTTCATTCAGTCAGTAGCTTCAAACATTTCTGGTATATGAATAACATGATGTTTTTCAATGGCAAAAATCAATGAATATTGTAAATGCACAAACAGTAATTTCTCCGCATTGCAAGGTGCAATTCTGAAATTTTTTGCTTTTTCCTGCTAATCCTAGCATGATAAAGAAGATTCAAAGAGAGTGAGATGCCAGCTCCTTTCATTCAGTCAGTAGCTTCAAACATTTCTGGACGTTTTTCAATAGCAAAAATCAATGAATATTGTAAATGCACAAACAGTAATATCTCCACATTGCAAGGTGCAATTCTGAAATTTTTTGCTTTTTCCTGCTAATCCTGGCATGATAAAGAAGATTCAAAGAGAGTGAGATGCCAGCTCTTTTCATTCAGTCAGTAGCTTCAAACATTTCTGGTATATGAATAACATGATGTTTTTCAATGGCAAAAATCAATGAATATTGTAAATGCACAAACAGTAATTTCTCCGCATTGCAAGGTGCAATTCTGAAATTTTTTGCTTTTTCCTGCTAATCCTAGCATGATAAAGAAGATTCAAAGAGAGTGAGATGCCAGCTCCTTTCATTCAGTCAGTAGCTTCAAACATTTCTGGACGTTTTTCAATGGCAAAAATCAATGAATATTGTAAATGCACAAACAGTAATATCTCCACATTGCAAGGTGCAATTCTGAATTTTTTTGCTTTTTCCTGCTAATCCTGGCATGATAAAGAATATTCAAAGAGAGTGAGATGCCAGCTCTTTCATTCAGTCAGTAGCTTCAAACATTTCTGGTATATGAATAACATGATGTTTTTCAATGGCAAAAATCAATGAATATTGTAAATGCACAAACAGTAATTTCTCCGCATTGCAAGGTGCAATTCTGAAATTTTTTGCTTTTTCCTGCTAATCCTAGCATGATAAAGAAGATTCAAAGAGAGTGAGATGCCAGCTCTTTTCATTCAGTCAGTAGCTTCAAACATTTCTGGTATATGAATAACATGATGATTTTCAATGGCAAAAATCAATGAATATTGTAAATGCACAAACAGTAATTTCTCCGCATTGCAAGGTGCAATTCTGAAATTTTTTGCTTTTTCCTGCTAATCCTAGCATGATAAAGAAGATTCAAAGAGAGTGAGATGCCAGCTCCTTTCATTCAGTCAGTAGCTTCAAACATTTCTGGACGTTTTTCAATGGCAAAAATCAATGAATATTGTAAATACACAAACAGTAATATCTCCACATTGCAACGTGCAATTCTGAAATTTTTTGCTTTTTCCTGCTCCTCTTAGCATGATAAAGAAGATTCAAAGAGAGTGAGATGCCAGCTCTTTTCATTCAGTCAGTAGCTTCAAACATTTCTGGTATATGAATAACATGATATTTTTTAATGGCAAAAATCAATGAATATTGTAAATGCACAAACAGTAATTTCTCCGCATTGCAAGGTGCAATTCTGAAATTTTTTGCTTTTTCCTGCTAATCCTAGCATGATAAAGAAGATTCAAAGAGAGTGAGATGCCAGCTCCTTTCATTCAGTCAGTAGCTTCAAACATTTCTGGACGTTTTTCAATGGCAAAAATCAATGAATATTGTAAATGCACAAACAGTAATATCTCCACATTGCAACGTGCAATTCTGAAATTTTTTGCTTTTTCCTGCTCCTTTTAGCATGATAAAGAAGATTCAAAGAGAGTGAGATGCCAGCTCTTTTCATTCAGTCAGTAGCTTCAAACATTTCTGGTATATGAATAACATGATGTTTTTCAATGGCAAAAATCAATGAATATTGTAAATGTACAAACAGTAATTTCTCCGCATTGCAAGGTGCAATTCTGAAATTTTTTGCTTTTTCCTGCTAATCCTAGCATGATAAAGAAGATTCAAAGAGAGTGAGATGCCAGCTCCTTTCATTCAGTCAGTAGCTTCAAACATTTCTGGACGTTTTTCAATGGCAAAAATCAATGAATATTGTAAATGCACAAACAGTAATATCTCCACATTGCAAAGTGCAATTCTGAAATTTTTTGCTTTTTCCTGCTAATCCTGGCATGATAAAGAAGATTCAAAGAGAGTGAGATGCCAGCTCTTTTCATTCAGTCAGTAGCTTCAAACATTTCTGGTATATGAATAACATGATGTTTTTCAATGGCAAAAATCAATGAATATTGTAAATGCACAAACAGTAATTTCTCCGCATTGCAAGGTGCAAATCTGAAATTTTTTGCTTTTTCCTGCTAATCCTAGCATGATAAAGAAGATTCAAAGAGAGTGAGATGCCAGCTCCTTTCATTCAGTCAGTAGCTTCAAACATTTCTGGACCTTTTTCAATGGCAAAAATCAATGAATATTGTAAATGCACAAACAGTAATATCTCCACATTGCAAGGTGCAATTCTGAAATTTTTTGCTTTTTCCTGCTCGTCTTAGCATGATAAAGAAGATTCAAAGAGAGTGAGATGCCAGCTCTTTTCATTCAGTCAGTAGCTTCAAACATTTCTGGTATATGAATAACATGATGTTTTTCAATGGCAAAAATCAATGAATATTGTAAATGCACAAACAGTAATTTCTCCGCATTGCAAGGTGCAATTCTGAAATTTTTTGCTTTTTCCTGCTAATCCTAGCATGATAAAGAAGATTCAGAGAGAGTGAGATGCCAGCTCCTTTCATTCAGTCAGTAGCTTCAAACATTTCTGGACGTTTTTCAATGGCAAAAATCAATGAATATTGTAAATGCACAAACAGTAATATCTCCACATTGCAAGGTGCAATTCTGAAATTTTTTGCTTTTTCCTGCTAATCCTAGCATAATAAAGAAGATTCAAAGAGAGTGAGATGCCAGCTCCTTTCATTCAGTCAGTAGCTTCAAACATTTCTGGACGGTTTTCAATGGCAAAAATCAATGAATATTGTAAATGCACAAACAGTAATATCTCCACATTGCAACGTGCAATTCTGAAATTTTTTGCTTTTTCCTGCTAATCCTGGCATGATAAAGAAGATTCAAAGAGAGTGAGATGCCAGCTCTTTTCATTCAGTCAGTAGCTTCAAACATTTCTGGTATATGAATAACATGGTTTTTCAATGGCAAAAATCAATGAATATTGTAAATGCACAAACAGTAATTTCTCCGCATTGCAAGGTGCAATTCTGAAATTTTTTGCTTTTTCCTGCTAATCCTAGCATGATAAAGAAGATTCAAAGAGAGTGAGATGCCAGCTCCTTTCATTCAGTCAGTAGCTTCAAATATTTCTGGACGTTTTTCAATGGCAAAAATCAATGAATATTTTAAATGCACAAACAGTAATATCTCCACATTGCAAGGTGCAATTCTGAAATTTTTTGCTTTTTCCTGCTCCTCTTAGCATGATGAAGAAGATTCAAAGAGAGTGAGATGCCAGCTCTTTTCATTCAGTCAGCAGCTTCAAACATTTCTGGTATATGAATAACATGATGTTTTTCAATGGCAAAAATCAATGAATATTATAAATGCACAAACAGTAATTTCTCCGCATTGCAAGGTGCAATTCTGAAATTTTTTGCTTTTTCCTGCTAATCCTAGCATGATAAAGAAGATTCAAAGAGAGTGAGATGCCAGCTCCTTTCATTCAGTCAGTAGCTTCAAACATTTCTGGACATTTTTCAATGGCAAAAATCAATGAATATTGTAAATGCACAAACAGTAATATCTCCACATTGCAAGGTGCAATTCTGAAATTTTTTGCCTTTTCCTGCTAATCCTGGCATGATAAAGAAGATTCAAAGAGAGTGAGATGCCAGCTCTTTTCATTCAGTCAGTAGCTTCAAACATTTCTGGTATATGAATAACATGATGTTTTTCAATGGCAAAAATCAATGAATATTGTAAATGCACAAACAGTAATTTCTCCGCATTGCAAGGTGCAATTCTGAAATTTTTTGCTTTTTCCTGCTAATCCTAGCATGATAAAGAAGATTCAAAGAGAGTGAGATGCCAGCTCCTTTCATTCAGTCAGTAGCTTCAAACATTTCTGGACGTTTTTCAATGGCAAAAATCAATGAATATTGTAAATGCACAAACAGTAATATCTCCACATTGCAAGGTGCAATTCTGAATTTTTTTGCTTTTTCCTGCTAATCCTGGCATGATAAAGAATATTCAAAGAGAGTGAGATGCCAGCTCTTTTCATTCAGTCAGTAGCTTCAAACATTTCTGGTATATGAATAACATGATGTTTTTCAATGGCAAAAATCAATGAATATTGTAAATGCACAAACAGTAATTTCTCCGCATTGCAAGGTGCAATTCTGAAATTTTTTGCTTTTTCCTGCTAATCCTAGCATGATAAAGAAGATTCAAAGAGAGTGAGATGCCAGCTCCTTTCATTCAGTCAGTAGCTTCAAACATTTCTGGACGTTTTTCAATGGCAAAAATCAATGAATATTGTAAATACACAAACAGTAATATCTCCACATTGCAACGTGCAATTCTGAAATTTTTTGCTTTTTCCTGCTCCTCTTAGCATGATAAAGAAGATTCAAAGAGAGTGAGATGCCAGCTCTTTTCATTCAGTCAGTAGCTTCAAACATTTCTGGTATATGAATAACATGATGTTTTTCAATGGCAAAAATCAATGAATATTGTAAATGCACAAACAGTAATTTCTCCGCATTGCAAGGTGCAATTCTGAAATTTTTTGCTTTTTCCTGCAAATCCTAGCATGATAAAGAAGATTCAAAGAGAGTGAGATGCCAGCTCCTTTCATTCAGTCAGTAGCTTCAAACATTTCTGGACGTTTTTCAATGGCAAAAATCAATGAATATTGTAAATGCACAAACAGTAATATCTCCACATTGCAACGTGCAATTCTGAAATTTTTTGCTTTTTCCTGCTCCTCTTAGCATGATAAAGAAGATTCAAAGAGAGTGAGATGCCAGCTCTTTTCATTCAGTCAGTAGCTTCAAACATTTCTGGTATATGAATAACATGATGTTTTTCAATGGCAAAAATCAATGAATATTGTAAATGCACAAACAGTAATTTCTCCACATTGCAAGGTGCAATTCTGAATTTTTTTGCTTTTTCCTGCTAATCCTGGCATGATAAAGAAGATTCAAAGAGAGTGAGATGCCAGCTCTTTTCATTCAGTCAGTAGCTTCAAACATTTCTGGTATATGAATAACATGATGTTTTTCAATGGCAAAAATCAATGAATATTGTAAATGCACAAACAGTAATTTCTCCGTATTGCAAGGTGCAATTCTGAAATTTTTTGCTTTTTCCTGCTAATCCTAGCATGATAAAGAAGATTCAAAGAGAGTGAGATGCCAGCTCCTTTCATTCAGTCAGTAGCTTCAAACATTTCTGGACGTTTTTCAATGGCAAAAATCAATGAATATTGTAAATGCACAAACAGTAATATCTCCACATTGCAAGGTGCAATTCTGAATTTTTTTGCTTTTTCCTGCTAATCCTGGCATGATAAAGAAGATTCAAAGAGAGTGAGATGCCAGCTCTTTTCATTCAGTCAGTAGCTTCAAACATTTCTGGTATATGAATAACATGATGTTTTTCAATGGCAAAAATCAATGAATATTGTAAATGCACAAACAGTAATTTCTCCGCATTGCAAGGTGCAATTCTGAAATTTTTTGCTTTTTCCTGCTAATCCTAGCATGATAAAGAAGATTCAAAGAGAGTGAGATGCCAGCTCCTTTCATTCAGTCAGTAGCTTCAAACATTTCTGGACGTTTTTCAATGGCAAAAATCAATGAATATTGTAAATGCACAAACAGTAATATCTCCACATTGCAAGGTGCAATTCTGAAATTTTTTGCTTTTTCCTGCTCCTCTTAGCATGATAAAGAAGATTCAAAGAGAGTGAGATGCCAGCTCTTTTCATTCAGTCAGTAGCTTCAAACATTTCTTGTATATGAATAACATGATGTTTTTCAATGGCAAAAATCAATGAATATTGTAAATGCACAAACAGTAATTTCTCCGCATTGCAAGGTGCAATTCTGAAATTTTTTGCTTTTTCCTGCTAATCCTAGCATGATAAAGAAAATTCAAAGAGAGTGAGATGCCAGCTCCTTTCATTCAGTCAGTAGCTTCAAACATTTCTGGACGTTTTTCAATGGCAAAAATCAATGAATATTGTAAATACACAAACAGTAATATCTCCACATTGCAAGGTGCAATTCTGAAATTTTTTGCTTTTTCCTGCTAATCCTAGCATGATAAAGAAGATTCAAAGAGAGTGAGATGCCAGCTCCTTTCATTCAGTCAGTAGCTTCAAACATTTCTGGACGGTTTTCAATGGCAAAAATCAATGAATATTGTAAATGCACAAACAGTAATATCTCCACATTGCAACGTGCAATTCTGAAATTTTTTGCTTTTTCCTGCTATTCCTGGCATGATAAAGAAGATTCAAAGAGAGTGAGATGCCAGCTCTTTTCATTCAGTCAGTAGCTTCAAACATTTCTGGTATATGAATAACATGGTTTTTCAATGGCAAAAATCAATGAATATTGTAAATGCACAAACAGTAATTTCTCCGCATTGCAAGGTGCAATTCTGAAATTTTTTGCTTTTTCCTGCTAATCCTAGCATGATAAAGAAGATTCAAAGAGAGTGAGATGCCAGCTCCTTTCATTCAGTCAGTAGCTTCAAACATTTCTGGACGTTTTTCAATGGCAAAAATCAATGAATATTGTAAATGCACAAACAGTAATATCTCCACATTGCAAGGTGCAATTCTGAAATTTTTTGCTTTTTCCTGCTCCTCTTAGCATGATAAAGAAGATTCAAAGAGAGTGAGATGCCAGCTCCTTTCATTCAGTCAGTAGCTTCAAACATTTCTGGTATATTAATAACATGATGTTTTTCAATGGCAAAAATCAATGAATATTGTAAATGCACAAACAGTAATTTCTCCGCATTGCAAGGTGCAATTCTGAAATTTTTTGCTTTTTCCTGCTAATCCTAGCATGATAAAGAAGATTCGAAGAGAGTGAGATGCCAGCTCCTTTCATTCAGTCAGTAGCTTCAAACATTTCTGGACGTTTTTCAATGGCAAAAATCAATGAATATTGTAAATGCACAAACAGTAATATCTCCACATTGCAACGTGAAATTCTGAAATTTTTTGCTTTTTCCTGCTCCTCTTAGCATGATAAAGAAGATTCAAAGAGAGTGAGATGCCAGCTCTTTTCATTCAGTCAGTAGCTTCAAACATTTCTGGTATATGAATAACATGATGTTTTTCAATGGCAAAAATCAATGAATATTGTAAATGCACAAACAGTAATTTCTCCGCATTGCAAGGTGCAATTCTGAAATTTTTTGCTTTTTCCTGCTAATCCTAGCATGATAAAGAAGATTCAAAGAGAGTGAGATGCCAGCTCCTTTCATTCAGTCAGTAGCTTCAAACATTTCTGGACGTTTTTCAATGGCAAAAATCAATGAATGTTGTAAATGCACAAACAGTAATATCTCCACATTGCAACGTGCAATTCTGAAATTTTTTGCTTTTTCCTGCTCCTCTTAGCATGATAAAGAGGATTCAAAGAGAGTGAGATGCCAGCTCCTTTCATTCAGTCAGTAGCTTCAAACATTTCTGGACATTTTTCAATGGCAAAAATCAATGAATATTGTAAATGCACAAACAGTAATATCTCCACATTGCAAGGTGCAATTCTGAAATTTTTTGCTTTTTCCTGCTAATCCTGGCATGATAAAGAAGATTCAAAGAGAGTGAGATGCCAGCTCTTTTCATTCAGTCAGTAGCTTCAAACATTTCTGGTATATGAATAACATGATGTTTTTCAATGGCAAAAATCAATGAATATTGTAAATGCACAAACAGTAATTTCTCCGTATTGCAAGGTGCAATTCTGAAATTTTTTGCTTTTTCCTGCTAATCCTAGCATGATAAAGAAGATTCAAAGAGAGTGAGATGCCAGCTCCTTTCATTCAGTCAGTAGCTTCAAACATTTCTGGACGTTTTTCAATGGCAAAAATCAATGAATATTGTAAATGCACAAACAGTAATTTCTCCGCATTGCAAGGTGCAATTCTGAAATTTTTTGCTTTTTCCTGCTAATCCTAGTATGATAAAGAAGATTCAAAGAGAGTGAGATGCCAGCTCCTTTCATTCAGTCAGTAGCTTCAAACATTTCTGGATGTTTTTCAATGGCAAAAATCAATGAATATTGTAAATGCACAAACAGTAATATCTCCACATTGCAAGGTGCAATTCTGAAATTTTTTGCTTTTTCCTGCTCCTCTTAGCATGATAAAGAAGATTCAAAGAGAGTGAGATGCCAGCTCTTTTCATTCAGTCAGTAGCTTCAAACATCTCTGGTATATGAATAACATGATGTTTTTCAATGGCAAAAATCAATGAATATTGTAAATGCACAAACAGTAATTTCTCCGCATTGCAAGGTGCAATTCTGAAATTTTTTGCTTTTTCCTGCTAATCCTAGCATGATAAAGAAGATTCAAAGAGATTGAGATGCCAGCTCCTTTCATTCAGTCAGTAGCTTCAAACATTTCTGGACGTTTTTCAATGGCAAAAATCAATGAATATTGTAAATGCACAAACAGTAATATCTCCACATTGCAAGGTGCAATTCTGAAATTTTTTGCTTTTTCCTGCTAATCCTAGCATGATAAAGAAGATTCAAAGAGAGTGAGATGCCAGCTCCTTTCATTCAGTCAGTAGCTTCAAACATTTCTTGACGGTTTTCAATGGCAAAAATCAATGAATATTGTAAATGCACAAACAGTAATATCTCCACATTGCAACGTGCAATTCTGAAATTTTTTGCTTTTTCCTGCTAATCCTGGCATGATAAAGAAGATTCAAAGAGAGTGAGATGCCAGCTCTTTTCATTCAGTCAGTAGCTTCAAACATTTCTGGTATATGAATAACATGGTTTTTCAATGGCAAAAATCAATGAATATTGTAAATGCACAAACCGTAATTTCTCCGCATTGCAAGGTGCAATTCTGAAATTTTTTGCTTTTTCCTGCTAATCCTAGCATGATAAAGAAGATTCAAAGAGAGTGAGATGCCAGCTCCTTTCATTCAGTCAGTAGCTTCAAACATTTCTGGACGTTTTTCAATGGCAAAAATCAATGAATATTGTAAATGCACAAACAGTAATATCTCCACATTGCAAGGTGCAATTCTGAAATTTTTTGCTTTTTCCTGCTCCTCTTAGCATGATAAAGAAGATTCAAAGAGAGTGAGATGCCAGCTCTTTTCATTCAGTCAGTAGCTTCAAACATTTCTGGTATATGAATAACATGATGTTTTTCAATGGCAAAAATCAATGAATATTGTAAATGCACAAAGAGTAATTTCTCCGCATTGCAAGGTGCAATTCTGAAATTTTTTGCTTTTTCCTGCTAATCCTAGCATGATAAAGAAGATTCAAAGAGAGTGAGATGCCAGCTCCTTTCATTCAGTCAGTAGCTTCAAACATTTCTGGACGTTTTTCAATGGCAAAAATCAATGAATATTGTAAATGCACAAACAGTAATATCTCCACATTGCAACGTGCAATTCTGAAATTTTTTGCTTTTTCCTGCTCCTCTTAGCATGATAAAGAAGATTCAAAGAGAGTGAGATGACAGCTCTTTTCATTCAGTCAGTAGCTTCAAACATTTCTGGTATATGAATAACATGATGTTTTTCAATGGCAACAATCAATGAATATTGTAAATGCACAAACAGTAATTTCTCCGCATTGCAAGGTGCAATTCTGAAATTTTTTGCTTTTTCCTGCTAATCCTAGCATGATAAAGAAGATTCAAAGAGAGTGAGATGCCAGCTCCTTTCATTCAGTCAGTAGCTTCAAACATTTCTGGACGTTTTTCAATGGCAAAAATCAATGAATATTGTAAATGCACAAACAGTAATATCTCCACATTGCAAGGTGCAATTCTGAAATTTTTTGCTTTTTCCTGCTAATCCTGGCATGATAAAGAAGATTCAAAGAGAGTGAGATGCCAGCTCTTTTCATTCAGTCAGTAGCTTCAAACATTTCTGGTATATGAATAACATGATGTTTTTCAATGGCAAAAATCAATGAATATTGTAAATGCACAAACAGTAATTTCTCCGCATTGCAAGGTGCAATTCTGAAATTTTTTGCTTTTTCCTGCTAATCCTAGCATGATAAAGAAGATTCAAAGAGAGTGAGATGCCAGCTCCTTTCATTCAGTCAGTAGCTTCAAACATTTCTGGACGTTTTTCAATGGCAAAAATCAATGAATATTGTAAATGCACAAACAGTAATATCTCCACATTGCAAGGTGCAATTCTGAAATTTTTTGCTTTTTCCTGCTAATCCTGGCATGATAAAGAAGATTCAAAGAGAGTGAGATGCCAGCTCTTTTCAATCAGTCAGTAGCTTCAAACATTTCTGGTATATGAATAACATGATGTTTTTCAATGGCAAAAATCAATGAATATTGTAAATGCACAAACAGTAATTTCTCCGCATTGCAAGGTGCAATTCTGAAATTTTTTGCTTTTTCCTGCTAATCCTAGCATGATAAAGAAGATTCAAAGAGAGTGAGATGCCAGCTCCTTTCATTCAGTCAGTAGCTTCAAACATTTCTGGACGTTTTTCAATGGCAAAAATCAATGAATATTGTAAATGCACAAACAGTAATATCTCCACATTGCAAGGTGCAATTCTGAATTTTTTTGCTTTTTCCTGCTAATCCTGGCATGATAAAGAATATTCAAAGAGAGTGAGATGCCAGCTCTTTTCATTCAGTCAGTAGCTTCAAACATTTCTGGTATATGAATAACATGATGTTTTTCAATGGCAAAAATCAATGAATATTGTAAATGCACAAACAGTAATTTCTCCGCATTGCAAGGTGCAATTCTGAAATTTTTTGCTTTTTCCTGCTAATCCTAGCATGATAAAGAAGATTCAAAGAGAGTGAGATGCCAGCTCCTTTCATTCAGTCAGTAGCTTCAAACATTTCTGGACGTTTTTCAATGGCAAAAATCAATGAATATTGTAAATGCACAAACAGTAATATCTCCACATTGCAAAGTGCAATTCTGAAATTTTTTGCTTTTTCCTGCTCCTCTTAGCATGATAAAGAAGATTCAAAGAGAGTGAGATGCCAGCTCTTTTCATTCAGTCAGTAGCTTCAAACATTTCTGGTATATGAATAACATGATGTTTTTCAATGGCAAAAATCAATGAATATTGTAAATGCACAAACAGTAATTTCTCCGCATTGCAAGGTGCAATTCTGAAATTTTTTGCTTTTTCCTGCTAATCCTAGCATGATAAAGAAGATTCAAAGAGAGTGAGATGCCAGCTCCTTTCATTCAGTCAGTAGCTTCAAACATTTCTGGACGTTTTTCAATGGCAAAAATCAATGAATATTGTAAATGCACAAACAGTAATATCTCCACATTGCAAGGTGCAATTCTGAAATTTTTTGCTTTTTCCTTCTAATCCTGGCATGATAAAGAATATTCAAAGAGAGTGAGATGCCAGCTCTTTTCAATCAGTCAGTAGCTTCAAACATTTCTGGTATATGAATAACATGATGTTTTTCAATGGCAAAAATCAATGAATATTGTAAATGCACAAACAGTAATTTCTCCGCATTGCAAGGTGCAATTCTGAAATTTTTTGCTTTTTCCTGCTAATCCTAGCATGATAAAGAAGATTCAAAGAGAGTGAGATGCCAGCTCCTTTCATTCAGTCAGTAGCTTCAAACATTTCTGGACGTTTTTCAATGGCAAAAATCAATGAATATTGTAAATGCACAAACAGTAATATCTCCACATTGCAAGGTGCAATTCTGAATTTTTTTGCTTTTTCCTGCTAATCCTGGCATGATAAAGAATATTCAAAGAGATTGAGATGCCAGCTCTTTTCATTCAGTCAGTAGCTTCAAACATTTCTGGTATATGAATAACATGATGTTTTTCAATGGCAAAAATCAATGAATATTGTAAATGCACAAACAGTAATTTCTCCGCATTGCAAGGTGCAATTCTGAAATTTTTTGCTTTTTCCTGCTAATCCTAGCATGATAAAGAAGATTCAAAGAGAGTGAGATGCCAGCTCCTTTCATTCAGTCAGTAGCTTCAAACATTTCTGTACGTTTTTCAATGGCAAAAATCAATGAATATTGTAAATGCACAAACAGTAATATCTCCACATTGCAAGGTGCAATTCTGAAATTTTTTGCTTTTTCCTGCTAATCCTGGCATGATAAAGAAGATTCAAAGAGAGTGAGATGCCAGCTCTTTTCATTCAGTCAGTAGCTTCAAACATTTCTGGTATATGAATAACATGATGTTTTTCAATGGCAAAAATCAATGAATATTGTAAATGCACAAACAGTAATTTCTCCGCATTGCAAGGTGCAATTCTGAAATTTTTTGCTTTTTCCTGCTAATCCTAGCATGATAAAGAAGATTCAAAGAGAGTGAGATGCCAGCTCCTTTCATTCAGTCAGTAGCTTCAAACATTTCTGGACGTTTTTCAATGGCAAAAATCAATGAATATTGTAAATGCACAAACAGTAATATCTCCACATTGCAAGGTGCAATTCTGAAATTTTTTGCTTTTTCCTGCTAATCCTGGCATGATAAAGAAGATTCAAAGAGAGTGAGATGCCAGCTCTTTTCAATCAGTCAGTAGCTTCAAACATTTCTGGTATATGAATAACATGATGTTTTTCAATGGCAAAAATCAATGAATATTGTAAATGCACAAACAGTAATTTCTCCGCATTGCAAGGTGCAATTCTGAAATTTTTTGCTTTTTCCTGCTAATCCTAGCATGATAAAGAAGATTCAAAGAGAGTGAGATGCCAGCTCCTTTCATTCAGTCAGTAGCTTCAAACATTTCTGGACGTTTTTCAATGGCAAAAATCAATGAATATTGTAAATGCACAAACAGTAATATCTCCACATTGCAAGGTGCAATTCTGAATTTTTTTGCTTTTTCCTGCTAATCCTGGCATGATAAAGAATATTCAAAGAGAGTGAGATGCCAGCTCTTTTCATTCAGTCAGTAGCTTCAAACATTTCTGGTATATGAATAACATGATGTTTTTCAATGGCAAAAATCAATGAATATTGTAAATGCACAAACAGTAATTTCTCCGCATTGCAAGGTGCAATTCTGAAATTTTTTGCTTTTTCCTGCTAATCCTAGCATGATAAAGAAGATTCAAAGAGAGTGAGATGCCAGCTCCTTTCATTCAGTCAGTAGCTTCAAACATTTCTGGACGTTTTTCAATGGCAAAAATCAATGAATATTGTAAATGCACAAACAGTAATATCTCCACATTGCAAAGTGCAATTCTGAAATTTTTTGCTTTTTCCTGCTCCTCTTAGCATGATAAAGAAGATTCAAAGAGAGTGAGATGCCAGCTCTTTTCATTCAGTCAGTAGCTTCAAACATTTCTGGTATATGAATAACATGATGTTTTTCAATGGCAAAAATCAATGAATATTGTAAATGCACAAACAGTAATTTCTCCGCATTGCAAGGTGCAATTCTGAAATTTTTTGCTTTTTCCTGCTAATCCTAGCATGATAAAGAAGATTCAAAGAGAGTGAGATGCCAGCTCCTTTCATTCAGTCAGTAGCTTCAAACATTTCTGGACGTTTTTCAATGGCAAAAATCAATGAATATTGTAAATGCACAAACAGTAATATCTCCACATTGCAAGGTGCAATTCTGAAATTTTTTGCTTTTTCCTGCTCCTCTTAGCATGATAAAGAAGATTCAAAGAGAGTGAGATGCCAGCTCTTTTCATTCAGTCAGTAGCTTCAAACATTTCTGGTATATGAATAACATGATGTTTTTCAATGGCAAAAATCAATGAATATTGTAAATGCACAAAGAGTAATTTCTCCGCATTGCAAGGTGCAATTCTGAAATTTTTTGCTTTTTCCTGCTAATCCTAGCATGATAAAGAAGATTCAAAGAGAGTGAGATGCCAGCTCCTTTCATTCAGTCAGTAGCTTCAAACATTTCTGGACGTTTTTCAATGGCAAAAATCAATGAATATTGTTAATGCACAAACAGTAATATCTCCACATTGCAACGTGCAATTCTGAAATTTTTTGCTTTTTCCTGCTCCTCTTAGCATGATAAAGAAGATTCAAAGAGAGTGAGATGCCAGCTCTTTTCATTCAGTCAGTAGCTTCAAACATTTCTGGTATATGAATAACATGATGTTTTTCAATGGCAACAATAAATGAATATTGTAAATGCACAAACAGTAATTTCTCCGCATTGCAAGGTGCAATTCTGAAATTTTTTGCTTTTTCCTGCTAATCCTAGCATGATAAAGAAGATTCAAAGAGAGTGAGAAGCCAGCTCCTTTCATTCAGTCAGTAGCTTCAAACATTTCTGGACGTTTTTCAATGGCAAAAATCAATGAATATTGTAAATGCACAAACAGTAATATCTCCACATTGCAACGTGCAATTCTGAAATTTTTTGCTTTTTCCTGCTCCTCTTAGCATGGTAAAGAAGATTCAAAGAGAGTGAGATGCCAGCTCTTTTCATTCAGTCAGTAGCTTCAAACATTTCTGGTATATGAATAACATGATGTTTTTCAATGGCAACAATCAATGAATATTGTAAATGCACAAACAGTAATTTCTCCGCATTGCAAGGTGCAATTCTGAAATTTTTTGCTTTTTCCTGCTAATCCTAGCATGATAAAGAAGATTCAAAGAGAGTGAGAAGCCAGCTCCTTTCATTCAGTCAGTAGCTTCAAACATTTCTGGACGTTTTTCAATGGCAAAAATCAATGAATATTGTAAATGCACAAACAGTTATATCTCCACATTGCAAGGTGCAATTCTGAAATTTTTTGCTTTTTCCTGCTAATCCTGGCATGATAAAGAAGATTCAAAGAGAGTGAGATGCCAGCTCTTTTCATTCAGTCAGTAGCTTCAAACATTTTTGGTATATGAATAACATGATGTTTTTCAATGGCAAAAATCAATGAATATTGTAAATGCACAAACAGTAATTTCTCCGCATTGCAAGGTGCAATTCTGAAATTTTTTGCTTTTTCCTGCTAATCCTAGCATGATAAAGAAGATTCAAAGAGAGTGAGATGCCAGCTCCTTTCATTCAGTCAGTAGCTTCAAACATTTCTGGACGTTTTTCAATGGCAAAAATCAATGAATATTGTAAATGCACAAACAGTAATATCTCCACATTGCAAGGTGCAATTCTGAAATTTTTTGCTTTTTCCTTCTAATCCTGGCATGATAAAGAAGATTCAAAGAGAGTGAGATGCCAGCTCTTTTCAATCAGTCAGTAGCTTCAAACATTTCTGGTATATGAATAACATGATGTTTTTCAATGGCAAAAATCAATGAATATTGTAAATGCACAAACAGTAATTTCTCCGCATTGCAAGGTGCAATTCTGAAATTTTTTGCTTTTTCCTGCTAATCCTAGCATGATAAAGAAGATTCAAAGAGAGTGAGATGCCAGCTCCTTTCATTCAGTCAGTAGCTTCAAACATTTCTGGACGTTTTTCAATGGCAAAAATCAATGAATATTGTAAATGCACAAACAGTAATATCTCCACATTGCAAGGTGCAATTCTGAATTTTTTTGCTTTTTCCTGCTAATCCTGGCATGATAAAGAATATTCAAAGAGATTGAGATGCCAGCTCTTTTCATTCAGTCAGTAGCTTCAAACATTTCTGGTATATGAATAACATGATGTTTTTCAATGGCAAAAATCAATGAATATTGTAAATGCACAAACAGTAATTTCTCCGCATTGCAAGGTGCAATTCTGAAATTTTTTGCTTTTTCCTGCTAATCCTAGCATGATAAAGAAGATTCAAAGAGAGTGAGATGCCAGCTCCTTTCATTCAGTCAGTATCTTCAAACATTTCTGGACGTTTTTCAATGGCAAAAATCAATGAATATTGTAAATGCACAAACAGTAATATCTCCACATTGCAAGGTGCAATTCTGAAATTTTTTGCTTTTTCCTGCTAATCCTGGCATGATAAAGAAGATTCAAAGAGAGTGAGATGCCAGCTCTTTTCATTCAGTCAGTAGCTTCAAACATTTCTGGTATATGAATAACATGATGTTTTTCAATGGCAAAAATCAATGAATATTGTAAATGCACAAACAGTAATTTCTCCGCATTGCAAGGTGCAATTCTGAAATTTTTTGCTTTTTCCTGCTAATCCTAGCATGATAAAGAAGATTCAAAGAGAGTGAGATGCCAGCTCCTTTCATTCAGTCAGTAGCTTCAAACATTTCTGGACGTTTTTCAATGGCAAAAATCAATGAATATTGTAAATGCACAAACAGTAATATCTCCACATTGCAAGGTGCAATTCTGAAATTTTTTGCTTTTTCCTGCTAATCCTGGCATGATAAAGAAGATTCAAAGAGAGTGAGATGCCAGCTCTTTTCAATCAGTCAGTAGCTTCAAACATTTCTGGTATATGAATAACATGATGTTTTTCAATGGCAAAAATCAATGAATATTGTAAATGCACAAACAGTAATTTCTCCGCATTGCAAGGTGCAATTCTGAAATTTTTTGCTTTTTCCTGCTAATCCTAGCATGATAAAGAAGATTCAAAGAGAGTGAGATGCCAGCTCCTTTCATTCAGTCAGTAGCTTCAAACATTTCTGGACGTTTTTCAATGGCAAAAATCAATGAATATTGTAAATGCACAAACAGTAATATCTCCACATTGCAAGGTGCAATTCTGAAATTTTTTGCTTTTTCCTGCTAATCCTGGCATGATAAAGAAGATTCAAAGAGAGTGAGATGCCAGCTCTTTTCAATCAGTCAGTAGCTTCAAACATTTCTGGTATATGAATAACATGATGTTTTTCAATGGCAAAAATCAATGAATATTGTAAATGCACAAACAGTAATTTCTCCGCATTGCAAGGTGCAATTCTGAAATTTTTTGCTTTTTCCTGCTAATCCTAGCATGATAAAGAAGATTCAAAGAGAGTGAGATGCCAGCTCCTTTCATTCAGTCAGGAGCTTCAAACATTTCTGGACGTTTTTCAATGGCAAAAATCAATGAATATTGTAAATGCACAAACAGTAATATCTCCACATTGCAAGGTGCAATTCTGAATTTTTTTGCTTTTTCCTGCTAATCCTGGCATGATAAAGAATATTCAAAGAGAGTGAGATGCCAGCTCTTTTCATTCAGTCAGTAGCTTCAAACATTTCTGGTATATGAATAACATGATGTTTTTCAATGGCAAAAATCAATGAATATTGTAAATGCACAAACAGTAATTTCTCCGCATTGCAAGGTGCAATTCTGAAATTTTTTGCTTTTTCCTGCTAATCCTAGCATGATAAAGAAGATTCAAAGAGAGTGAGATGCCAGCTCCTTTCATTCAGTCAGTAGCTTCAAACATTTCTGGACGTTTTTCAATGGCAAAAATCAATGAATATTGTAAATGCACAAACAGTAATATCTCCACATTGCAACGTGCAATTCTGAAATTTTTTGCTTTTTCCTGCTCCTCTTAGCATGATAAAGAAGATTCAAAGAGAGTGAGATGCCAGCTCTTTTCATTCAGTCAGTAGCTTCAAACATTTCTGGTATATGAATAACATGATGTTTTTCAATGGCAAAAATCAATGAATATTGTAAATGCACAAACAGTAATTTCTCCGCATTGCAAGGTGCAATTCTGAAATTTTTTGCTTTTTCCTGCTAATCCTAGCATGATAAAGAAGATTCAAAGAGAGTGAGATGCCAGCTCCTTTCATTCAGTCAGTAGCTTCAAACATTTCTGGACGTTTTTCAATGGCAAAAATCAATGAATATTGTAAATGCACAAACAGTAATATCTCCACATTGCAAGGTGCAATTCTGAAATTTTTTGCTTTTTCCTGCTCCTCT
Source organism: Phyllobates terribilis (assembly GCF_046119375.1). Taxonomy (NCBI): domain Eukaryota; kingdom Metazoa; phylum Chordata; class Amphibia; order Anura; family Dendrobatidae; genus Phyllobates; species Phyllobates terribilis. The sequence goes on along the minus strand of NW_027365262.1, from coordinate 80,738 downwards.
TAGCATGATAAAGAAGATTCAAAGAGAGTGAGATGCCAGCTCTTTTCATTCAGTCAGTAGCTTCAAACATTTCTGGTATATGAATAACATGATGTTTTTCAATGGCAAAAATCAATGAATAATGTAAATGCACAAACAGTAATTTCTCCGCATTGCAAGGTGCAATTCTGAAATTTTTTGCTTTTTCCTGCTAATCCTAGCATGATAAAGAAGATTCAAAGAGAGTGAGATGCCAGCTCCTTTCATTCAGTCAGTAGCTTCAAACATTTCTGGACGTTTTTCAATGGCAAAAATCAATGAATATTGTAAATGCACAAACAGTAATATCTCCACATTGCAAGGTGCAATTCTGAAATTTTTTGCTTTTTCCTGCTAATCCTGGCATGATAAAGAAGATTCAAAGAGAGTGAGATGCCAGCTCTTTTCATTCAGTCAGTAGCTTCAAACATTTCTGGTATATGAATAACATGATGTTTTTCAATGGCAACAATCAATGAATATTGTAAATGCACAAACAGTAATTTCTCCGCATTGCAAGGTGCAATTCTGAAATTTTTTGCTTTTTCCTGCTAATCCTAGCATGATAAAGAAGATTCAAAGAGAGTGAGATGCCAGCTCCTTTCATTCAGTCAGTAGCTTCAAACATTTCTGGACGTTTTTCAATGGCAAAAATCAATGAATATTGTAAATGCACAAACAGTAATATCTCCACATTGCAAGGTGCAATTCTGAAATTTTTTGCTTTTTCCTGCTAATCCTGGCATGATAAAGAAGATTCAAAGAGAGTGAGATGCCAGCTCTTTTCAATCAGTCAGTAGCTTCAAACATTTCTGGTATATGAATAACATGATGTTTTTCAATGGCAAAAATCAATGAATATTGTAAATGCACAAACAGTAATTTCTCCGCATTGCAAGGTGCAATTCTGAAATTTTTTGCTTTTTCCTGCTAATCCTAGCATGATAAAGAAGATTCAAAGAGAGTGAGATGCCAGCTCCTTTCATTCAGTCAGTAGCTTCAAACATTTCTGGACGTTTTTCAATGGCAAAAATCAATGAATATTGTAAATGCACAAACAGTAATATCTCCACATTGCAAGGTGCAATTCTGAATTTTTTTGCTTTTTCCTGCTAATCCTGGCATGATAAAGAAGATTCAAAGAGAGTGAGATGCCAGCTCTTTTCAATCAGTCAGTAGCTTCAAACATTTCTGGTATATGAATAACATGATGTTTTTCAATGGCAAAAATCAATGAATATTGTAAATGCACAAACAGTAATTTCTCCGCATTGCAAGGTGCAATTCTGAAATTTTTTGCTTTTTCCTGCTAATCCTAGCATGATAAAGAAGATTCAAAGAGAGTGAGATGCCAGCTCCTTTCATTCAGTCAGGAGCTTCAAACATTTCTGGATGTTTTTCAATGGCAAAAATCAATGAATATTGTAAATGCACAAACAGTAATATCTCCACATTGCAAGGTGCAATTCTGAATTTTTTTGCTTTTTCCTGCTAATCCTGGCATGATAAAGAATATTCAAAGAGAGTGAGATGCCAGCTTTTTTCATTCAGTCAGTAGCTTCAAACATTTCTGGTATATGAATAACATGATGTTTTTCAATGGCAAAAATCAATGAATATTGTAAATGCACAAACAGTAATTTCTCCGCATTGCAAGGTGCAATTCTGAAATTTTTTGCTTTTTCCTGCTAATCCTAGCATGATAAAGAAGATTCAAAGAGAGTGAGATGCCAGCTCCTTTCATTCAGTCAGTAGCTTCAAACATTTCTGGACGTTTTTCAATGGCAAAAATCAATGAATATTGTAAATGCACAAACAGTAATATCTCCACATTGCAACGTGCAATTCTGAAATTTTTTGCTTTTTCCTGCTCCTCTTAGCATGATAAAGAAGATTCAAAGAGAGTGAGATGCCAGCTCTTTTCATTCAGTCAGTAGCTTCAAACATTTCTGGTATATGAATAACATGATGTTTTTCAATGGCAAAAATCAATGAATATTGTAAATGCACAAACAGTAATTTCTCCGCATTGCAAGGTGCAATTCTGAAATTTTTTGCTTTTTCCTGCTAATCCTAGCATGATAAAGAAGATTCAAAGAGAGTGAGATGCCAGCTCCTTTCATTCAGTCAGTAGCTTCAAACATTTCTGGACGTTTTTCAATGGCAAAAATCAATGAATATTGTAAATGCACAAACAGTAATATCTCCACATTGCAAGGTGCAATTCTGAAATTTTTTGCTTTTTCCTGCTCCTCTTAGCATGATAAAGAAGATTCAAAGAGAGTGAGATGCCAGCTCTTTTCATTCAGTCAGTAGCTTCAAACATTTCTGGTATATGAATAACATGATGTTTTTCAATGGCAAAAATCAATGAATATTGTAAATGCACAAACAGTAATTTCTCCGCATTGCAAGGTGCAATTCTGAAATTTTTTGCTTTTTCCTGCTAATCCTAGCATGATAAAGAAGATTCAAAGAGAGTGAGATGCCAGCTCCTTTCATTCAGTCAGTAGCTTCAAACATTTCTGGACGTTTTTCAATGGCAAAAATCAATGAATATTGTAAATGCACAAACAGTAATATCTCCACATTGCAAGGTGCAATTCTGAAATTTTTTGCTTTTTCCTGCTAATCCTGGCATGATAAAGAAGATTCAAAGAGAGTGAGATGCCAGCTCTTTTCATTCAGTCAGTAGCTTCAAACATTTCTGGTATATGAATAACATGATGTTTTTCAATGGCAACAATCAATGAATATTGTAAATGCACAAACAGTAATTTCTCCGCATTGCAATGTGCAATTCTGAAATTTTTTGCTTTTTCCTGCTAATCCTAGCATGATAAAGAAGATTCAAAGAGAGTGAGATGCCAGCTCCTTTCATTCAGTCAGTAGCTTCAAACATTTCTGGACGTTTTTCAATGGCAAAAATCAATGAATATTGTAAATGCACAAACAGTAATATCTCCACATTGCAAGGTGCAATTCTGAAATTTTTTGCTTTTTCCTGCTAATCCTGGCATGATAAAGAAGATTCAAAGAGAGTGAGATGCCAGCTCTTTTCATTCAGTCAGTAGCTTCAAACATTTCTGGTATATGAATAACATGATGTTTTTCAATGGCAAAAATCAATGAATATTGTAAATGCACAAACAGTAATTTCTCCGCATTGCAAGGTGCAATTCTGAAATTTTTTGCTTTTTCCTGCTAATCCTAGCATGATAAAGAAGATTCAAAGAGAGTGAGATGCCAGCTCCTTTCATTCAGTCAGTAGCTTCAAACATTTCTGGACGTTTTTCAATGGCAAAAATCAATGAATATTGTAAATGCACAAACAGTAATATCTCCACATTGCAACGTGCAATTCTGAAATTTTTTGCTTTTTCCTGCTAATCCTGGCATGATAAAGAAGATTCAAAGAGAGTGAGATGCCAGCTCTTTTCAATCAGTCAGTAGCTTCAAACATTTCTGGTATATGAATAACATGATGTTTTTCAATGGCAAAAATCAATGAATATTGTAAATGCACAAACAGTAATTTCTCCGCATTGCAAGGTGCAATTCTGAAATTTTTTGCTTTTTCCTGCTAATCCTAGCATGATAAAGAAGATTCAAAGAGAGTGAGATGCCAGCTCCTTTCATTCAGTCAGTAGCTTAAAACATTTCTGGATGTTTTTCAATGGCAAAAATCAATGAATATTGTAAATGCACAAACAGTAATATCTCCACATTGCAAGGTGCAATTCTGAATTTTTTTGCTTTTTCCTGCTAATCCTGGCATGATAAAGAATATTCAAAGAGAGTGAGATGCCAGCTCTTTTCATTCAGTCAGTAGCTTCAAACATTTCTGGTATATGAATAACATGATGTTTTTCAATGGCAAAAATCAATGAATATTGTAAATGCACAAACAGTAATTTCTCCGCATTGCAAGGTGCAATTCTGAAATTTTTTGCTTTTTCCTGCTAATCCTAGCATGATAAAGAAGATTCAAAGAGAGTGAGATGCCAGCTCCTTTCATTCAGTCAGTAGCTTCAAACATTTCTGGACGTTTTTCAATGGCAAAAATCAATGAATATTGTAAATGCACAAACAGTAATATCTCCACATTGCAAGGTGCAATTCTGAAATTTTTTGCTTTTTCCTGCTAATCCTGGCATGATAAAGAAGATACAAAGAGAGTGAGATGCCAGCTCTTTTCAATCAGTCAGTAGCTTCAAACATTTCTGGTATATGAATAACATGATGTTTTTCAATGGCAAAAATCAATGAATATTGTAAATGCACAAACAGTAATTTCTCCGCATTGCAAGGTGCAATTCTGAAATTTTTTGCTTTTTCCTGCTAATCCTAGCATGATAAAGAAGATTCAAAGAGAGTGAGATGCCAGCTCCTTTCATTCAGTCAGTAGCTTCAAACATTTCTGGACGTTTTTCAATGGCAAAAATCAATGAATATTGTAAATGCACAAACAGTAATATCTCCACATTGCAAGGTGCAATTCTGAAATTTTTTGCTTTTTCCTGCTCCTCTTAGCATGATAAAGAAGATTCAAAGAGAGTGAGATGCCAGCTCTTTTCATTCAGTCAGTAGCTTCAAACATTTCTGGTATATGAATAACATGATGTTTTTCAATGGCAAAAATCAATGAATATTGTAAATGCACAAAGAGTAATTTCTCCGCATTGCAAGGTGCAATTCTGAAATTTTTTGCTTTTTCCTGCTAATCCTAGCATGATAAAGAAGATTCAAAGAGAGTGAGATGCCAGCTCCTTTCATTCAGTCAGTAGCTTCAAACCTTTCTGGACGTTTTTCAATGGCAAAAATCAATGAATATTGTAAATGCACAAACAGTAATATCTCCACATTGCAACGTGCAATTCTGAAATTTTTTGCTTTTTCCTGCTCCTCTTAGCATGATAAAGAAGATTCAAAGAGAGTGAGATGCCAGCTCTTTTCATTCAGTCAGTAGCTTCAAACATTTCTGGTATAAGAATAACATGATGTTTTTCAATGGCAACAATCAATGAATATTGTAAATGCACAAACAGTAATTTCTCCGCATTGCAAGGTGCAATTCTGAAATTTTTTGCTTTTTCCTGCTAATCCTAGCTTGATAAAGAAGATTCAAAGAGAGTGAGATGCCAGCTCCTTTCATTCAGTCAGTAGCTTCAAACATTTCTGGACGTTTTTCAATGGCAAAAATCAATGAATATTGTAAATGCACAAACAGTAATATCTCCACATTGCAAGGTGCAATTCTGAATTTTTTTGCTTTTTCCTGCTCCTCTTAGCATGATAAAGAAGATTCATAGAGAGTGAGATGCCACCTCTTTTCATTCAGTCAGTAGCTTCAAACATTTCTGGTATATGAATAACATGATGTTTTTCAATGGCAAAAATCAATGAATATTGTAAATGCACAAACAGTAATTTCTCCGCATTGCAAGGTGCAATTCTGAAATTTTTTGCTTTTTCCTGCTAATCCTAGCATGATAAAGAAGATTCAAAGAGAGTGAGATGCCAGCTCCTTTCATTCAGTCAGTAGCTTCAAACATTTCTGGACGTTTTTCAATGGCAAAAATCAATGAATATTGTAAATGCACAAACAGTAATATCTCCACATTGCAAGGTGCAATTCTGAATTTTTTTGCTTTTTCCTGCTAATCCTGGCATGATAAAGAATATTCAAAGAGAGTGAGATGCCAGCTCTTTTCATTCAGTCAGTAGCTTCAAACATTTCTGGTATATGAATAACATGATGTTTTTCAATGGCAAAAATCAATGAATATTGTAAATGCACAAACAGTAATTTCTCCGCATTGCAAGGTGCAATTCTGAAATTTTTTGCTTTTTCCTGCTAATCCTAGCTTGATAAAGAAGATTCAAAGAGAGTGAGATGCCAGCTCCTTTCATTCAGTCAGTAGCTTCAAACATTTCTGGACGTTTTTCAATGGCAAAAATCAATGAATATTGTAAATGCACAAACAGTAATATCTCCACATTGCAACGTGCAATTCTGAAATTTTTTGCTTTTTCCTGCTCCTCTTAGCATGATAAAGAAGATTCATAGAGAGTGAGATGCCACCTCTTTTCATTCAGTCAGTAGCTTCAAACATTTCTGGTATATGAATAACATGATGTTTTTCAATGGCAAAAATCAATGAATATTGTAAATGCACAAACAGTAATTTCTCCGCATTGCAAGGTGCAATTCTGAAATTTTTTGCTTTTTCCTGGTAATCCTAGCATGATAAAGAAGATTCAAAGAGAGTGAGATGCCAGCTCCTTTCATTCAGTCAGTAGCTTCAAACATTTCTGGACGTTTTTCAATGGCAAAAATCAATGAATATTGTAAATGCACAAACAGTAATATCTCCACATTGCAAGGTGCAATTCTGAAATTTTTTGCTTTTTCCTGCTCCTCTTAGCATGATAAAGAAGGTTCAAAGAGAGTGAGATGCCAGCTCTTTTCATTCAGTCAGTAGCTTCAAACATTTCTGGTATATGAATAACATGATGTTTTTCAATGGCAAAAATCAATGAATATTGTAAATGCACAAAGAGTAATTTCTCCGCATTGCAAGGTGCAATTCTGAAATTTTTTGCTTTTTCCTGCTAATCCTAGCATGATAAAGAAGATTCAAAGAGAGTGAGATGCCAGCTCCTTTCATTCAGTCAGTAGCTTCAAACATTTCTGGACGTTTTTCAATGGCAAAAATCAATGAATATTGTAAATGCACAAACAGTAATATCTCCACATTGCAACGTGCAATTCTGAAATTTTTTGCTTTTTCCTGCTCCTCTTAGCATGATAAAGAAGATTCAAAGAGAGTGAGATGCCAGCTCTTTTCATTCAGTCAGTAGCTTCAAACATTTCTGGTATATGAATAACATGATGTTTTTCAATGGCAACAATCAATGAATATTGTAAATGCACAAACAGTAATTTCTCCGCATTGCAAGGTGCAATTCTGAAATTTTTTGCTTTTTCCTGCTAATCCTAGCATGATAAAGAAGATTCAAAGAGAGTCAGATGCCAGCTCCTTTCATTCAGTCAGTAGCTTCAAACATTTCTGGACGTTTTTCAATGGCAAAAATCAATGAATATTGTAAATGCACAAACAGTAATATCTAAACATTGCAAGGTGCAATTCTGAAATTTTTTGCTTTTTCCTGCTAATCCTGGCATGATAAAGAAGATTCAAAGAGAGTGAGATGCCAGCTCTTTTCATTCAGTCAGTAGCTTCAAACATTTCTGGTATATGAATAACATGATGTTTTTCAATGGCAAAAATCAATGAATATTGTAAATGCACAAACAGTAATTTCTCCGCATTGCAAGGTGCAATTCTGAAATTTTTTGCTTTTTCCTGCTAATCCTAGCATGATAAAGAAGATTCAAAGAGAGTGAGATGCCAGCTCCTTTCATTCAGTCAGTAGCTTCAAACATTTCTGGATGTTTTTCAATGGCAAAAATCAATGAATATTGTAAATGCACAAACAGTAATATCTCCACATTGCAAGGTGCAATTCTGAAATTTTTTGCTTTTTCCTGCTAATCCTGGCATGATAAAGAAGATTCAAAGAGAGTGAGATGCCAGCTCTTTTCAATCAGTCAGTAGCTTCAAACATTTCTGGTATATGAATAACATGATGTTTTTCAATGGCAAAAATCAATGAATATTGTAAATGCACAAACAGTAATTTCTCCGCATTGCAAGGTGCAATTCTGAAATTTTTTGCTTTTTCCTGCTAATCCTAGCATGATAAAGAAGATTCAAAGAGAGTGAGATGCCAGCTCCTTTCATTCAGTCAGTAGCTTCAAACATTTCTGGACGTTTTTCAATGGCAAAAATCAATGAATATTGTAAATGCACAAACAGTAATATCTCCACATTGCAAGGTGCAATTCTGAATTTTTTTGCTTTTTCCTGCTAATCCTGGCATGATAAAGAATATTCAAAGAGAGTGAGATGCCAGCTCTTTTCATTCAGTCAGTAGCTTCAAACATTTCTGGTATATGAATAACATGATGTTTTTCAATGGCAAAAATCAATGAATATTGTAAATGCACAAAGAGTAATTTCTCCGCATTGCAAGGTGCAATTCTGAAATTTTTTGCTTTTTCCTGCTAATCCTAGCATGATAAAGAAGATTCAAAGAGAGTGAGATGCCAGCTCCTTTCATTCAGTCAGTAGCTTCAAACATTTCTGGACGTTTTTCAATGGCAAAAATCAATGAATATTGTAAATGCACAAACAGTAATATCTCCACATTGCAACGTGCAATTCTGGAATTTTTTGCTTTTTCCTGCTTCTCTTAGCATGATAAAGAAGATTCAAAGAGAGTGAGATGCCAGCTCTTTTCATTCAGTCAGTAGCTTCAAACATTTCTGGTATATGAATAACGATGTTTTACAATGGCAAAGATCAATGAATATTGTAAATGCACAAACAGTAATTTCTCCGCATTGCAAGGTGCAATTCTGAAATTTTTTGCTTTTTCCTGCTAATCCTAGCATGATAAAGAAGATTCAAAGGGAGTGAGATGCCAGCTCCTTTCATTCAGTCAGTAGCTTCAAACATTTCTGGACGTTTTTCAATGGCAAAAATCAATGAATATTGTAAATGCACAAACAGTAATATCTCCACATTGCAAGGTGCAATTCTGAAATTTTTTGCTTTTTCCTGCTAATCCTGGCATGATAAAGAAGATTCAAAGAGAGTGAGATGCCAGCTCTTTTCATTCAGTCAGTAGCTTCAAACATTTCTGGTATATGAATAACATGATGTTTTTCAATGGCAAAATTCAATGAATATTGTAAATGCACAAACAGTAATTTCTCCACATTGCAAGGTGCAATTCTGAAATTTTTTGCTTTTTCCTGCTAATCCTAGCATGATAAAGAAGATTCAAAGAGAGTGAGATGCCAGCTCCTTTCATTCAGTCAGTAGCTTCAAACATTTCTGGACGTTTTTCAATGGCAAAAATCAATGAATATTGTAAATGCACAAACAGTAATATCTCCACATTGCAAGGTGCAATTCTGAAATTTTTTGCTTTTTCCTGCTAATCCTGGCATGATAAAGAAGATTCAAAGAGAGTGAGATGCCAGCTCTTTTCAATCAGTCAGTAGCTTGAAACATTTCTGGTATATGAATAACATGATGTTTTTCAATGGCAAAAATCAATGAATATTGTAAATGCACAAACAGTAATTTCTCCGCATTGCAAGGTGCAATTCTGAAATTTTTTGCTTTTTCCTGCTAATCCTAGCATGATAAAGAAGATTCAAAGAGAGTGAGATGCCAGCTCCTTTCATTCAAACAGTAGCTTCAAACATTTCTGGACGTTTTTCAATGGCAAAAATCAATGAATATTGTAAATGCACAAACAGTAATATCTCCACATTGCAAGGTGCAATTCTGAAATTTTTTGCTTTTTCCTGCTAATCCTGGCATGATAAAGAAGATTCAAAGAGAGTGAGATGCCAGCTCTTTTCAATCAGTCAGTAGCTTCAAACATTTCTGGTATATGAATAACATGATGTTTTTCAATGGCAAAAATCAATGAATATTGTAAATGCACAAACAGTAATTTCTCCGCATTGCAAGGTGCAATTCTGAAATTTTTTGCTTTTTCCTGCTAATCCTAGCATGATAAAGAAGATTCAAAGAGAGTGAGATGCCAGCTCCTTTCATTCAGTCAGTAGCTTCAAACATTTCTGGACGTTTTTCAATGGCAAAAATCAATGAATATTGTAAATGCACAAACAGTAATATCTCCACATTGCAAGGTGCAATTCTGAATTTTTTTGCTTTTTCCTGCTAATCCTGGCATGATAAAGAATATTCAAAGAGAGTGAGATGCCAGCTCTTTTCATTCAGTCAGTAGCTTCAAACATTTCTGGTATATGAATAACATGATGTTTTTCAATGGCAAAAATCAATGAATATTGTAAATGCACAAACAGTAATTTCTCCGCATTGCAAGGTGCAATTCTGAAATTTTTTGCTTTTTCCTGCTAATCCTAGCATGATAAAGAAGATTCAAAGAGAGTGAGATGCCAGCTCCTTTCATTCAGTCAGTAGCTTCAAACATTTCTGGACGTTTTTCAATGGCAAAAGTCAATGAATATTGTAAATGCACAAACAGTAATATCTCCACATTGCAACGTGCAATTCTGAAATTTTTTGCTTTTTCCTGCTCCTCTTAGCATGATAAAGAAGATTCAAAGAGAGTGAGATGCCAGCTCTTTTCATTCAGTCAGTAGCTTCAAACATTTCTGGTATATGAATAACATGATGTTTTTCAATGGCAAAAATCAATGAATATTGTAAATGCACAAACAGTAATTTCTCCGCATTGCAAGGTGCAATTCTGAAATTTTTTGCTTTTTCCTGCTAATCCTAGCATGATAAAGAAGATTCAAAGAGAGTGAGATGCCAGCTCCTTTCATTCAGTCAGTGGCTTCAAACATTTCTGGACGTTTTTCAATGGCAAAAATCAATGAATATTGTAAATGCACAAACAGTAATATCTCCACATTGCAAGGTGCAATTCTGAAATTTTTTGCTTTTTCCTGCTAATCCTGGCATGATAAAGAAGATTCAAAGAGAGTGAGATGCCAGCTCTTTTCATTCAGTCAGTAGCTTCAAACATTTCTGGTATATGAATAACATGATGTTTTTCAATGGCAAAAATCAATGAATATTGTAAATGCACAAACAGTAATTTCTCCACATTGCAAGGTGCAATTCTGAAATTTTTTGCTTTTTCCTGCTAATCCTAGCATGATAAAGAAGATTCAAAGAGAGTGAGATGCCAGCTCCTTTCATTCAGTCAGTAGCTTCAAACATTTCTGGACGTTTTTCAATGGCAAAAATCAATGAATATTGTAAATGCACAAACAGTAATATCTCCACATTGCAAGGTGCAATTCTGAAATTTTTTGCTTTTTCCTGCTAATCCTGGCATGATAAAGAAGATTCAAAGAGAGTGAGATGCCAGTTCTTTTCAATCAGTCAGTAGCTTCAAACATTTCTGGTATATGAATAACATGATGTTTTTCAATGGCAAAAATCAATGAATATTGTAAATGCACAAACAGTAATTTCTCCGCATTGCAAGGTGCAATTCTGAAATTTTTTGCTTTTTCCTGCTAATCCTAGCATGATAAAGAAGATTCAAAGAGAGTGAGATGCCAGCTCCTTTAATTCAGTCAGTAGCTTCAAACATTTCTGGACGTTTTTCAATGGCAAAAATCAATGAATATTGTAAATGCACAAACAGTAATATCTCCACATTGCAAGGTGCAATTCTGAAATTTTTTGCTTTTTCCTGCTCCTCTTAGCATGATAAAGAAGATTCAAAGAGAGTGAGATGCCAGCTCTTTTCATTCAGTCAGTAGCTTCAAACATTTCTGGTATATGAATAACATGATGTTTTTCAATGGCAAAAATCAATCAATATTGTAAATGCACAAACAGTAATTTCTCCGCATTGCAAGGTGCAATTCTGACATTTTTTGCTTTTTCCTGGTAATCCTAGCATGATAAAGAAGATTCAAAGAGAGTGAGATGCCAGCTCCTTTCATTCAGTCAGTAGCTTCAAACATTTCTGGACGTTTTTCAATGGCAAAAATCAATGAATATTGTAAATGCACAAACAGTAATATCTCCACATTGCAAGGTGCAATTCTGAAATTTTTTGCTTTTTCCTGCTAATCCTGGCATGATAAAGAAGATTCAAAGAGAGTGAGATGCCAGCTCTTTTCATTCAGTCAGTAGCTTCAAACATTTCTGGTATATGAATAACATGATGTTTTTCAATGGCAAAAATCAATGAATATTGTAAATGCACAAACAGTAATTTCTCCGCATTACAAGGTGCAATTCTGAAATTTTTTGCTTTTTCCTGCTAATCCTAGCATGATAAAGAAGATTCAAAGAGAGTGAGATGCCAGCTCCTTTCATTCAGTCAGTAGCTTCAAACATTTCTGGACGTTTTTCAATGGCAAAAATCAATGAATATTGTAAATGCACAAACAGTAATATCTCCACATTGCAACGTGCAATTCTGAAATTTTTTGCTTTTTCCTGCTCCTCTTAGCATGATAAAGAAGATTCAAAGAGAGTGAGATGCCAGCTCTTTTCATTCAGTCAGTAGCTTCAAACATTTCTGGTATATGAATAACATGATGTTTTTCAATGGCAAAAATCAATGAATATTGTAAATGCACAAACAGTAATTTCTCCGCATTGCAAGGTGCAATTCTGAAATTTTTTGCTTTTTCCTGCTAATCCTAGCATGATAAAGAAGATTCAAAGAGAGTGAGATGCCAGCTCCTTTCATTCAGTCAGTAGCTTCAAACATTTCTGGACGTTTTTCAATGGCAAAAATCAATGAATATTGTAAATGCACAAACAGTAATATCTCCACATTGCAACGTGCAATTCTGAAATTTTTTGCTTTTTCCTGCTAATCCTGGCATGATAAAGAAGATTCAAAGAGAGTGAGATGCCAGCTCTTTTCATTCAGTCAGTAGCTTCAAACATTTCTGGTATATGAATAACATGGTTTTTCAATGGCAAAAATCAATGAATATTGTAAATGCACAAACAGTAATTTCTCCGCATTGCAAGGTGCAATTCTGAAATTTTTTGCTTTTTCCTGCTAATACGAGCATGATAAAGAAGATTCAAAGAGAGTGAGATGCCAGCTCCTTTCATTCAGTCAGTAGCTTCAAACATTTCTGGACGTTTTTCAATGGCAAAAATCAATGATTATTGTAAATGCACAAACAGTAATATCTCCACATTGCAAGGTGCAATTCTGAAATTTTTTGCTTTTTCCTGCTCCTCTTAGCATGGTAAAGAAGATTCAAAGAGAGTGAGATGCCAGCTCCTTTCATTCAGTCAGTAGCTTCAAACATTTCTGGTATATGAATAACATGATGTTTTTCAATGGCAAAAATCAATGAATATTGTAAATGCACAAACAGTAATTTCTCCGCATTGCAAGGTGCAATTCTGAAATTTTTCGCTTTTTCCTGCTAATCCTAGCATGATAAAGAAGATTCAAAGAGAGTGAGATGCCAGCTCCTTTCATTCAGTCAGTAGCTTCAAACATTTCTGGACGTTTTTCAATGGCAAAAATCAATGAATATTGTAAATGCACAAACAGTAATATCTCCACATTGCAACATGCAATTCTGAAATTTTTTGCTTTTCCTGCTCCTCTTAGCATGATAAAGAAGATTCAAAGAGAGTGAGATGCCAGCTCTTTTCATTCAGTCAGTAGCTTCAAACATTTCTGGTATATGAATAACATGATGTTTTTCAATGGCAAAAATCAATGAATATTGTAAATGCACAAACAGTAATTTCTCCGCATTGCAAGGTGCAATTCTGAAATTTTTTGCTTTTTCCTGCTAATCCTAGCATGATAAAGAAGATTCAAAGAGAGTGAGATGCCAGCTCCTTTCATTCAGTCAGTAGCTTCAAACATTTCTGGACGTTTTTCAATGGCAAAAATCAATGAATATTGTAAATGCACAAACAGTAATATCTCCACATTGCAAGGTGCAATTCTGAAATTTTTTGCTTTTTCCTGCTCCTCTTAGCATGATAAAGAAGATTCAAAGAGAGTGAGATGCCAGCTCTTTTCATTCAGTCAGTAGCTTCAAACATCTCTGGTATATGAATAACATGATGTTTTTCAATGGCAAAAATCAATGAATATTGTAAATGCACAAACAGTAATTTCTCCGCATTGCAAGGTGCAATTCTGAAATTTTTTGCTTTTTCCTGCTAATCCTAGCATGATAAAGAAGATTCAAAGAGATTGAGATGCCAGGTCCTTTCATTCAGTCAGTAGCTTCAAACATTTCTGGATGTTTTTCAATGGCAAAAATCAATGAATATTGTAAATGCACAAACAGTAATATCTCCACATTGCAACGTGCAATTCTGAAATTTTTTGCTTTTTCCTGCTAATCCTGGCATGATAAAGAAGATTCAAAGAGAGTGAGATGCCAGCTCTTTTCATTCAGTCAGTAGCTTCAAACATTTCTGGTATATGAATAACATGGTTTTTCAATGGCAAAAATCAATGAATATTGTAAATGCACAAACAGTAATTTCTCCGCATTGCAAGGTGCAATTCTGAAATTTTTTGCTTTTTCCTGCTAATCCGAGCATGATAAAGAAGATTCAAAGAGAGTGAGATGCCAGCTCCTTTCATTCAGTCAGTAGCTTCAAACATTTCTGGACGTTTTTCAATGGCAAAAATCAATGAATATTGTAAATGCACAAACAGTAATATCTCCACATTGCAAGGTGCAATTCTGAAATTTTTTGCTTTTTCCTGCTCCTCTTAGCATGATAAAGAAGATGCAAAGAGAGTGAGATGCCAGCTCCTTTCATTCAGTCAGTAGCTTCAAACATTTCTGGTATATGAATAACATGATGTTTTTCAATGGCAAAAATCAATGAATATTGTAAATGCACAAACAGTAATTTCTCCGCATTGCAAGGTGCAATTCTGAAATTTTTCGCTTTTTCCTGCTAATCCTAGCATGATAAAGAAGATTCAAAGAGAGTGAGATGCCAGCTCCTTTCATTCAGTCAGTAGCTTCAAACATTTCTGGACGTTTTTCAATGGCAAAAATCAATGAATATTGTAAATGCACAAACAGTAATATCTCTACATTGCAAGGTGCAATTCTGAAATTTTTTGCTTTTTCCTGCTCCTCTTAGCATGATAAAGAAGATTCAAAGAGAGTGAGATGCCAGCTCTTTTCATTCAGTCAGTAGCTTCAAACATCTCTGGTATATGAATAACATGATGTTTTTCAATGGCAAAAATCAATGAATATTGTAAATGCACAAACAGTAACTTCTCCGCATTGCAAGGTGCAATTCTGAAATTTTTTGCTTTTTCCTGCTAATCCTAGCATGATAAAGAAGATTCAAAGAGATTGAGATGCCAGGTCCTTTCATTCAGTCAGTAGCTTCAAACATTTCTGGACGTTTTTCAATGGCAAAAATCAATGAATATTGTAAATGCACAAACAGTAATATCTCCACATTGCAAGGTGCAATTCTGAAATTTTTTGCTTTTTCCTGCTAATCCTAGCATGATAAAGAAGATTCAAAGAGAGTGAGATGCCAGCTCCTTTCATTCAGTCAGTAGCTTCAAACATTTCTTGACGGTTTTCAATGGCAAAAATCAATGAATATTGTAAATGCACAAACAGCAATATCTCCACATTGCAACGTGCAATTCTGAAATTTTTTGCTTTTTCCTGCTAATCCTGGCATGATAAAGAAGATTCAAAGAGAGTGAGATGCCAGCTCTTTTCATTCAGTCAGTAGCTTCAAACATTTCTGGTATATGAATAACATGGTTTTTCAATGGCAAAAATCAATGAATATTGTAAATGCACAAACATTAATTTCTCCGCATTGCAAGGTGCAATTCTGAAATTTTTTGCTTTTTCCTGCTAATCCTAGCATGATAAAGAAGATTCAAAGAGAGTGAGATGCCAGCTCCTTTCATTCAGTCAGTAGCTTCAAACATTTCTGGACCTTTTTCAATGGCAAAAATCAATGAATATTGTAAATGCACAAACAGTAATATCTCCACATTGCAAGGTGCAATTCTGAAATTTTTTGCTTTTTCCTGCTCCTCTTAGCATGATAAAGAAGATTCAAAGAGAGTGAGATGCCAGCTCTTTTCATTCAGTCAGTAGCTTCAAACATTTCTGGTATATGAATAACATGATGTTTTTCAATGGCAAAAATCAATGAATATTGTAAATGCACAAACAGTAATTTCTCCGCATTGCAAGGTGCAATTCTGAAATTTTTTGCTTTTTCCTGCTAATCCTAGCATGATAAAGAAGATTCAAAGAGAGTGAGATGCCAGCTCCTTTCATTCAGTCAGTAGCTTCAAACATTTCTGGACATTTTTCAATGGCAAAAATCAATGAATATTGTAAATGCACAAAGAGTAATATCTCCACATTGCAAGGTGCAATTCTGAAATTTTTTGCTTTTTCCTGCTAATCCTGGCATGATAAAGAAGATTCAAAGAGAATGAGATGCCAGCTCTTTTCATTCAGTCAGTAGCTTCAAACATTTCTGGTATATGAATAACATGATGTTTTTCAATGGCAAAAATCAATGAATATTGTAAATGCACAAACAGTAATTTCTCCGCATTGCAAGGTGCAATTCTGAAATTTTTTGCTTTTTCCTGCTAATCCTAGCATGATAAAGAAGATTCAAAGAGAGTGAGATGCCAGCTCCTTTCATTCAGTCAGTAGCTTCAAACATTTCTGGACGTTTTTCAATGGCAAAAATCAATGAATATTGTAAATGCACAAACAGTAATATCTCCACATTGCAAGGTGCAATTCTGAAATTTTTTGCTTTTTCCTGCTAATCCTGGCATGATAAAGAAGATTCAAAGAGAGTGAGATGCCAGCTCTTTTCAATCAGTCAGTAGCTTCAAACATTTCTGGTATATGAATAACATGATGTTTTTCAATGGCAAAAATCAATGAATATTGTAAATGCACAAATAGTAATTTCTCCGCATTGCAAGGTGCAATTCTGAAATTTTTTGCTTTTTCCTGCTAATCCTAGCATGATAAAGAAGATTCAAAGAGAGTGAGATGCCAGCTCCTTTCATTCAGTCAGTAGCTTCAAACATTTCTGGACGTTTTTCAATGGCAAAAATCAATGAATATTGTAAATGCACAAACAGTAATATCTCCACATTGCAAGGTGCAATTCTGAATTTTTTTGCTTTTTCCTGCTAATCCTGGCATGATAAAGAATATTCAAAGAGAGTGAGATGCCAGCTCTTTTCATTCAGTCAGTAGCTTCAAACATTTCTGGTATATGAATAACATGATGTTTTTCAATGGCAAAAATCAATGAATATTGTAAATGCACAAACAGTAATTTCTCCGCATTGCAAGGTGCAATTCTGAAATTTTTTGCTTTTTCCTGCTAATCCTAGCATGATAAAGAAGATTCAAAGAGAGTGAGATGCCAGCTCTTTTCATTCAGTCAGTAGCTTCAAACATTTCTGGTATATGAATAACATGATGTTTTTCAATGGCAAAAATCAATGAATATTGTAAATGCACAAACAGTAATTTCTCCGCATTGCAAGGTGCAATTCTGAAATTTTTTGCTTTTTCCTGCTAATCCTAGCATGATAAAGAAGATTCAAAGAGAGTGAGATGCCAGCTCCTTTCATTCAGTCAGTAGCTTCAAACATTTCTGGACGTTTTTCAATGGCAAACATCAATGAATATTGTAAATACACAAACAGTAATATCTCCACATTGCAAGGTGCAATTCTGAAATTTTTTGCTTTTTCCTGCTCCTCTTAGCATGATAAAGAAGATTCAAAGAGAGTGAGATGCCAGCTCTTTTCATTCAGTCAGTAGCTTCAAACATTTCTGGTATATGAATAACATGATATTTTTCAATGGCAAAAATCAATGAATATTGTAAATGCACAAACAGTAATTTCTCCGCATTGCAAGGTGCAATTCTGAAATTTTTTGCTTTTTCCTGCTAATCCTAGCATGATAAAGAAGATTCAAAGAGAGTGAGATGCCAGCTCCTTTCATTCAGTCAGTAGCTTCAAACATTTCTGGACGTTTTTCAATGGCAAAAATCAATGAATATTGTAAATGCACAAACAGTAATATCTCCACATTGCAACGTGCAATTCTGAAATTTTTTGCTTTTTCCTGCTCCTTTTAGCATGATAAAGAAGATTCAAAGAGAGTGAGATGCCAGCTCTTTTCATTCAGTCAGTAGCTTCAAACATTTCTGGTATATGAATAACATGATGTTTTTCAATGGCAAAAATCAATATATATTGTAAATGTACAAACAGTAATTTCTCCGCATTGCAAGGTGCAATTCTGAAATTTTTTGCTTTTTCCTGCTAATCCTAGCATGATAAAGAAGATTCAAAGAGAGTGAGATGCCAGCTCCTTTCATTCAGTCAGTAGCTTCAAACATTTCTGGACGTTTTTCAATGGCAAAAATCAATGAATATTGTAAATGCACAAACAGTAATATCTCCACATTGCAAAGTGCAATTCTGAAATTTTTTGCTTTTTCCTGCTAATCCTGGCATGATAAAGAAGATTCAAAGAGAGTGAGATGCCAGCTCTTTTCATTCAGTCAGTAGCTTCAAACATTTCTGGTATATGAATAACATGATGTTTTTCAATGGCAAAAATCAATGAATATTGTAAATGCACAAACAGTAATTTCTCCGCATTGCAAGGTGCAATTCTGAAATTTTTTGCTTTTTCCTGCTAATCCTAGCATGATAAAGAAGATTCAAAGAGAGTGAGATGCCAGCTCCTTTCATTCAGTCAGTAGCTTCAAACATTTCTGGACCTTTTTCAATGGCAAAAATCAATGAATATTGTAAATGCACAAACAGTAATATCTCCACATTGCAAGGTGCAATTCTGAAATTTTTTGCTTTTTCCTGCTCGTCTTAGCATGATAAAGAAGATTCAAAGAGAGTGAGATGCCAGCTCTTTTCATTCAGTCAGTAGCTTCAAACATTTCTGGTATATGAATAACATGATGTTTTTCAATGGCAAAAATCAATGAATATTGTAAATGCACAAACAGTAATTTCTCCGCATTGCAAGGTGCAATTCTGAAATTTTTTGCTTTTTCCTGCTAATCCTAGCATGATAAAGAAGATTCAAAGAGAGTGAGATGCCAGCTCCTTTCATTCAGTCAGTAGCTTCAAACATTTCTGGACGTTTTTCAATGGCAAAAATCAATGAATATTGTAAATGCACAAACAGTAATATCTCCACATTGCAAGGTGCAATTCTGAAATTTTTTGCTTTTTCCTGCTAATCCTGGCATGATAAAGAAGATTCAAAGAGAGTGAGATGCCAGCTCTTTTCATTCAGTCAGTAGCTTCAAACATTTCTGGTATATGAATAACATGATGTTTTTCAATGGCAAAAATCAATGAATATTGTAAATGCACAAACAGTAATTTCTCCGCATTGCAAGGTGCAATTCTGAAATTTTTTGCTTTTTCCTGCTAATCCTAGCATGATAAAGAAGACTCAAAGAGAGTGAGATGCCAGCTCCTTTCATTTAGTCAGTAGCTTCAAACATTTCTGGACGTTTTTCAATGGCAAAAATCAATGAATATTGTAAATGCACAAACAGTAATATCTCCACATTGCAAGGTGCAATTCTGAAATTTTTTGCTTTTTCCTGCTAATCCTGGCATGATAAAGAAGATTCAAAGAGAGTGAGATGCCAGCTCTTTTCATTCAGTCAGTAGCTTCAAACATTTCTGGTATATGAATAACATGATGTTTTTCAATGGCAAAAATCAATGAATATTGTAAATGCACAAACAGTAATTTCTCCGCATTGCAAGGTGCAATTCTGAAATTTTTTGCTTTTTCCTGCTAATCCTAGCATGATAAAGAAGATTCAAAGACAGTGAGATGCCAGCTCTTTTCATTCAGTCAGTAGCTTCAAACATTTCTGGTATATGAATAACATGATGTTTTTCAATGGCAAAAATCAATGAATATTGTAAATGCACAAACAGTAATTTCTCCGCATTGCAAGGTGCAATTCTGAAATTTTTTGCTTTTTCCTGCTAATCCTAGCATGATAAAGAAGATTCAAAGAGAGTGAGATGCCAGCTCCTTTCATTCAGTCAGTAGCTTCAAACATTTCTGGACGTTTTTCAATGGCAAAAATCAATGAATATTGTAAATGCACAAACAGTAATATCTCCACATTGCAAGGTGCAATTCTGAAATTTTTTGCTTTTTCCTGCTCCTCTTAGCATGATAAAGAAGATTCAAAGAGAGTGAGATGCCAGCTCTTTTCATTCAGTCAGTAGCTTCAAACATCTCTGGTATATGAATAACATGATGTATTTCAATGGCAAAAATCAATGAATATTGTAAATGCACAAACAGTAATTTCTCCGCATTGCAAGGTGCAATTCTGAAATTTTTTGCTTTTTCCTGCTAATCCTAGCATGATAAAGAAGATTCAAAGAGATTGAGATGCCAGCTCCTTTCATTCAGTCAGTAGCTTCAAACATTTCTGGACGTTTTTCAATGGCAAAAATCAATGAATATTGTAAATGCACAAACAGTAATATCTCCACATTGCAACGTGCAATTCTGAAATTTTTTGCTTTTTCCTGCTAATCCTAGCATAATAAAGAAGATTCAAAGAGAGTGAGATGCCAGCTCCTTTCATTCAGTCAGTAGCTTCAAACATTTCTGGACGGTTTTCAATGGCAAAAATCAATGAATATTGTAAATGCACAAACAGTAATATCTCCACATTGCAACGTGCAATTCTGAAATTTTTTGCTTTTTCCTGCTAATCCTGGCATGATAAAGAAGATTCAAAGAGAGTGAGATGCCAGCTCTTTTCATTCATTCAGTAGCTTCAAACATTTCTGGTATATGAATAACATGGTTTTTCAATGGCAAAAATCAATGAATATTGTAAATGCACAAACAGTAATTTCTCCGCATTGCAAGGTGCAATTCTGAAATTTTTTGCTTTTTCCTGCTAATCCTAGCATGATAAAGAAGATTCAAAGAGAGTGAGATGCCAGCTCCTTTCATTCAGTCAGTAGCTTCAAATATTTCTGGACGTTTTTCAATGGCAAAAATCAATGAATATTGTAAATGCACAAACAGTAATATCTCCACATTGCAAGGTGCAATTCTGAAATTTTTTGCTTTTTCCTGCTCCACTTAGCATGATAAAGAAGATTCAAAGAGAGTGAGATGCCAGCTCTTTTCATTCAGTCAGTAGCTTCAAACATTTCTGGTATATGAATAACATGATGTTTTTCAATGGCAAAAATCAATGAATATTATAAATGCACAAACAGTAATTTCTCCGCATTGCAAGGTGCAATTCTGAAATTTTTTGCTTTTTCCTGCTAATCCTAGCATGATAAAGAAGATTCAAAGAGAGTGAGATGCCAGCTCCTTTCATTCAGTCAGTAGCTTCAAACATTTCTGGACATTTTTCAATGGCAAAAATCAATGAATATTGTAAATGCACAAACAGTAATATCTCCACATTGCAAGGTGCAATTCTGAAATTTTTTGCTTTTTCCTGCTAATCCTGGCATGATAAAGAAGATTCAAAGAGAGTGAGATGCCAGCTCTTTTCATTCAGTCAGTAGCTTCAAACATTTCTGGTATATGAATAACATGATGTTTTTCAATGGCAAAAATCAATGAATATTGTAAATGCACAAACAGTAATTTCTCCGCATTGCAAGGTGCAATTCTGAAATTTTTTGCTTTTTCCTGCTAATCCTAGCATGATAAAGAAGATTCAAAGAGAGTGAGATGCCAGCTCCTTTCATTCAGTCAGTAGCTTCAAACATTTCTGGACGTTTTTCAATGGCAAAAATCAATGAATATTGTAAATGCACAAACAGTAATATCTCCACATTGCAAGGTGCAATTCTGAATTTTTTTGCTTTTTCCTGCTAATCCTGGCATGATAAAGAAGATTCAAAGAGAGTGAGATGCCAGCTCTTTTCATTCAGTCAGTAGCTTCAAACATTTCTGGTATATGAATAACATGATGTTTTTCAATGGCAAAAATCAATGAATATTGTAAATGCACAAACAGTAATTTCTCCGCATTGCAAGGTGCAATTCTGAAATTTTTTGCTTTTTCCTGCTAATCCTAGCATGATAAAGAAGATTCAAAGAGAGTGAGATGCCAGCTCCTTTCATTCAGTCAGTAGCTTCAAACATTTCTGGACGTTTTTCAATGGCAAAAATCAATGAATATTGTAAATACACAAACAGTAATATCTCCACATTGCAACGTGCAATTCTGAAATTTTTTGCTTTTTCCTGCTCCTCTTAGCATGATAAAGAAGATTCAAAGAGAGTGAGATGCCAGCTCTTTTCATTCAGTCAGTAGCTTCAAACATTTCTGGTATATGAATAACATGATGTTTTTCAATGGCAAAAATCAATGAATATTGTAAATGCACAAACAGTAATTTCTCCGCATTGCAAGGTGCAATTCTGAAATTTTTTGCTTTTTCCTGCAAATCCTAGCATGATAAAGAAGATTCAAAGAGAGTGAGATGCCAGCTCCTTTCATTCAGTCAGTAGCTTCAAACATTTCTGGACGTTTTTCAATGGCAAAAATCAATGAATATTGTAAATGCACAAACAGTAATATCTCCACATTGCAAGGTGCAATTCTGAAATTTTTTGCTTTTTCCTGCTCCTCTTAGCATGATAAAGAAGATTCAAAGTGAGTGAGATGCCAGCTCTTTTCATTCAGTCAGTAGCTTCAAACATTTCTGGTATATGAATAACATGATGTTTTTCAATGGCAAAAATCAATGAATATTGTAAATGCACAAACAGTAATTTCTCCGCTTTGCAAGGTGCAATTCTGAAATTTTTTGCTTTTTCCTGCTAATCCTAGCATGATAAAGAAGATTCAAAGAGAGTGAGATGCCAGCTCCTTTCATTCAGTCAGTAGCTTCAAACATTTCTGGCCGTTTTTCAATGGCAAAAATCAATGAATATTGTAAATGCACAAACAGTAATATCTCCACATTGCAAGGTGCAATTCTGAAATTTTTTGCTTTTTCCTGCTAATCCTGGCATGATAAAGAAGATTCAAAGAGAGTGAGATGCCAGCTCTTTTCATTCAGTCAGTAGCTTCAAACATTTCTGGTATATGAATAACATGATGTTTTTCAATGGCAAAAATCAATGAATATTGTAAATGCACAAACAGTAATTTCTCCGCATTGCAAGGTGCAATTCTGAAATTTTTTGCTTTTTCCTGCTAATCCTAGCATGATAAAGAAGATTCAAAGAGAGTGAGATGCCAGCTCCTTTCATTCAGTCAGTAGCTTCAAACATTTCTGGACGTTTTTCAATGGCAAAAATCAATGAATATTGTAAATGCACAAACAGTAATATCTCCACATTGCAAGGTGCAATTCTGAAATTTTTTGCTTTTTCCTGCTAATCCTGGCATGATAAAGAAGATTCAAGAGAGTGAGATGCCAGCTCTTTTCATTCAGTCAGTAGCTTCAAACATTTCTGGTATATGAATAACATGATGTTTTTCAATGGCAAAAATCAATGAATATTATAAATGCACAAACAGTAATTTCTCCGCATTGCAAGGTGCAATTCTGAAATTTTTTGCTTTTTCCTGCTAATCCTAGCATGATAAAGAAGATTCAAAGAGAGTGAGATGCCAGCTCCTTTCATTCAGTCAGTAGCTTCAAACATTTCTGGACATTTTTCAATGGCAAAAATCAATGAATATTGTAAATGCACAAACAGTAATATCTCCACATTGCAAGGTGCAATTCTGAAATTTTTTGCTTTTTCCTGCTAATCCTGGCATGATAAAGAAGATTCAAAGAGAGTGAGATGCCAGCTCTTTTCATTCAGTCAGTAGCTTCAAACATTTCTGGTATATGAATAACATGATGTTTTTCAATGGCAAAAATCAATGAATATTGTAAATGCACAAACAGTAATTTCTCCGCATTGCAAGGTGCAATTCTGAAATTTTTTGCTTTTTCCTGCTAATCCTAGCATGATAAAGAAGATTCAAAGAGAGTGAGATGCCAGCTCCTTTCATTCAGTCAGTAGCTTCAAACATTTCTGGACGTTTTTCAATGGCAAAAATCAATGAATATTGTAAATGCACAAACAGTAATATCTCCACATTGCAAGGTGCAATTCTGAATTTTTTTGCTTTTTCCTGCTAATCCTGGCATGATAAAGAAGATTCAAAGAGAGTGAGATGCCAGCTCTTTTCATTCAGTCAGTAGCTTCAAACATTTCTGGTATATGAATAACATGATGTTTTTCAATGGCAAAAATCAATGAATATTGTAAATGCACAAACAGTAATTTCTCCGCATTGCAAGGTGCAATTCTGAAATTTTTTGCTTTTTCCTGCTAATCCTAGCATGATAAAGAAGATTCAAAGAGAGTGAGATGCCAGCTCCTTTCATTCAGTCAGTAGCTTCAAACATTTCTGGACGTTTTTCAATGGCAAAAATCAATGAATATTGTAAATGCACAAACAGTAATATCTCCACATTGCAAGGTGCAATTCTGAAATTTTTTGCTTTTTCCTGCTAATCCTGGCATGATAAAGAAGATTCAAAGAGAGTGAGATGCCAGCTCTTTTCAATCAGTCAGTAGCTTCAAACATTTCTGGTATATGAATAACATGATGTTTTTCAATGGCAAAAATCAATGAATATTGTAAATGCACAAACAGTAATTTCTCCGCATTGCAAGGTGCAATTCTGAAATTTTTTGCTTTTTCCTGCTAATCCTAGCATGATAAAGAAGATTCAAAGAGAGTGAGATGCCAGCTCCTTTCATTCAGTCAGTAGCTTCAAACATTTCTGGACGTTTTTCAATGGCAAAAATCAATGAATATTGTAAAAGCACAAACAGTAATATCTCCACATTGCAAGGTGCAATTCTGAAATTTTTGGCTTTTTCCTGCTAATCCTGGCATGATAAAGAAGATTCAAAGAGAGTGAGATGCCAGCTCTTTTCATTCAGTCAGTAGCTTCAAACATTTCTGGTATATGAATAACATGATGTTTTTCAATGGCAAAAATCAATGAATATTGTAAAGGCACAAAAAGTAATTTCTCCGCATTGCAAGGTGCAATTCTGAAATTTTTTGCTTTTTCCTGCTAATCCTAGCATGATAAAGAAGATTCAAAGAGATTGAGATGCCAGCTCCTTTCATTCAGTCAGTAGCTTCAAACATTTCTGGACGTTTTTCAATGGCAAAAATCAATGAATATTGTAAATGCACAAACAGTAATATCTCCACATTGCAAGGTGCAATTCTGAAATTTTTTGCTTTTTCCTGCTAATCCTAGCATGATAAAGAAGATTCAAAGAGAGTGAGATGCCAGCTCCTTTCATTCAGTCAGTAGCTTCAAACATTTCTGGACGGTTTTCAATGGCAAAAATCAATGAATATTGTAAATGCACAAACAGTAATATCTCCACATTGCAACGTGCAATTCTGAAATTTTTTGCTTTTTCCTGCTAATCCTGGCATGATAAAGAAGATACAAAGAGAGTGAGATGCCAGCTCTTTTCATTCAGTCAGTAGCTTCAAACATTTCTGGTATATGAATAACATGGTTTTTCAATGGCAAAAATCAATGAATATTGTAAATGCACAAACAGTAATTTCTCCGCATTGCAAGGTGCAATTCTGAAATTTTTTGCTTTTTCCTGCTAATCCTAGCATGATAAAGAAGATTCAAAGAGAGTGAGATGCCAGCTCCTTTCATTCAGTCAGTAGCTTCAAACATTTCTGGACATTTTTCAATGGCAAAAATCAATGAATATTGTAAATGCACAAACAGTAATATCTCCACATTGCAAGGTGCAATTCTGAAATTTTTTGCTTTTTCCTGCTAATCCTGGCATGATAAAGAAGATTCAAAGAGAGTGAGATGCCAGCTCTTTTCATTCAGTCAGTAGCTTCAAACATTTCTGGTATATGAATAACATGATATTTTTCAATGGCAAAAATCAATGAATATTGTAAATGCACAAACAGTAATATCTCCACATTGCAAGGTGCAATTCTGAATTTTTTTGCTTTTTCCTGCTAATCCTGGCATGATAAAGAAGATTCAAAGAGAGTGAGATGCCAGCTCTTTTCATTCAGTCAGTAGCTTCAAACATTTCTGGTATATGAATAACATGATGTTTTTCAATGGCAAAAATCAATGAATATTGTAAATGCACAAACAGTAATTTCTCCACATTGCAAGGTGCAATTCTGAAATTTTTTGCTTTTTCCTGCTAATCCTAGCATGATAAAGAAGATTCAAAGAGAGTGAGATGCCAGCTCCTTTCAATCAGTCAGTAGCTTCAAACATTTCTGGACGTTTTTCAATGGCAAAAATCAATGAATATTGTAAATACACAAACAGTAATATCTCCACATTGCAACGTGCAATTCTGAAATTTTTTGCTTTTTCCCGCTCCTCTTAGCATGATAAAGAAGATTCAAAGAGAGTGAGATGCCAGCTCTTTTCATTCAGTCAGTAGCTTCAAACATTTCTGGTATATGAATAACATGATGTTTTTCAATGGCAAAAATCAATGAATATTGTAAATGCACAAACAGTAATTTCTCCGCATTGCAAGGTGCAATTCTGAAATTTTTTGCTTTTTCCTGCTAATCTTAGCATGATAAAGAAGATTCAAAGAGAGTGAGATGCCAGCTCCTTTCATTCAGTCAGTAGCTTCAAACATTTCTGGACGTTTTTCAATGGCAAAAATCAATGAATATTGTAAATGCACAAACAGTAATATCTCCACATTGCAACGTGCAATTCTGAAATTTTTTGCTTTTTCCTGCTCCTCTTAGCATGATAAAGAAGATTCAAAGAGAGTGAGATGCCAGCTCTTTTCATTCAGTCAGTAGCTTCAAACATTTCTGGTATATGAATAACATGATGTTTTTCAATGGCAAAAATCAATGAATATTGTAAATGCACAAACAGTAATTTCTCCGCATTGCAAGGTGCAATTCTGAAATTTTTTGCTTTTTCCTGCTAATCCTAGCATGATAAAGAAGATTCAAAGAGAGTGAGATGCCAGCTCCTTTCATTCAGTCAGTAGCTTCAAACATTTCTGGACGTTTTTCAATGGCAAAAATCAATGAATATTGTAAATGCACAAACAGTAATATCTCCACATTGCAAGGTGCAATTCTGAAATTTTTTGCTTTTTCCTGCTAATCCTGGCATGATAAAGAAAATTCAAAGAGAGTGAGATGCCAGCTCTTTTCATTCAGTCAGTAGCTTCAAACATTTCTGGTATATGAATAACATGATGTTTTTCAATGGCAAAAATCAATGAATATTGTAAATGCACAAACAGTAATATCTCCACATTGCAAGGTGCAATTCTGAAATTTTTTGCTTTTTCCTGCTAATCCTAGCATGATAAAGAATATTCAAAGAGAGTGAGATGCCAGCTCCTTTCATTCAGTCAGTAGCTTCAAACATTTCTGGACGTTTTTCAATGGCAAAAATCAATGAATATTGTAAATGCACAAACAGTAATATCTCCACATTGCAAAGTGCAATTCTGAATTTTTTTGCTTTTTCCTGCTAATCCTGGCATGATAAAGAAGATTCAAAGAGAGTGAGATGCCAGCTCTTTTCATTCAGTCAGTAGCTTCAAACATTTCTGGTATATGAATAACATGATGTTTTTCAATGGCAAAAATCAATGAATATTGTAAATGCACAAACAGTAATTTCTCCGCATTGCAAGGTGCAATTCTGAAATTTTTTGCTTTTTCCTGCTAATCCTAGCATGATAAAGAAGATTCAAAGAGAGTGAGATGCCAGCTCCTTTCATTCAGTCAGTAGCTTCAAACATTTCTGGACGTTTTTCAATGGCAAAAATCAATGAATATTGTAAATACACAAACAGTAATATCTCCACATTGCAACGTGCAATTCTGAAATTTTTTGCTTTTTCCTGCTCCTCTTAGCATGATAAAGAAGATTCAAAGAGAGTGAGATGCCAGCTCTTTTCATTCAGTCAGTAGCTTCAAACATTTCTGGTATATGAATAACATGATGTTTTTCAATGGCAAAAATCAATGAATATTGTAAATGCACAAACAGTAATTTCTCCGCATTGCAAGGTGCAATTCTGAATTTTTTTGCTTTTTCCTGCTAATCCTAGCATGATAAAGAAGATTCAAAGAGAGTGAGATGCCAGCTCCTTTCATTCAGTCAGTAGCTTCAAACATTTCTGGACGTTTTTCAATGGCAAAAATCAATGAATATTGTAAATGCACAAACAGTAATATCTCCACATTGCAAGGTGCAATTCTGAAATTTTTTGCTTTTTCCTGCTAATCCTGGCATGATAAAGAAGATTCAAAGAGAGTGAGATGCCAGCTCTTTTCATTCAGTCAGTAGCTTCAAACATTTCTGGTATATGAATAACATGATGTTTTTCAATGGCAAAAATCAATGAATATTGTAAATGCACAAACAGTAATTTCTCCGCATTGCAAGGTGCAATTCTGAAATTTTTTGCTTTTTCCTGCTAATCCTAGCATGATAAAGAAGATTCAAAGAGAGTGAGATGCCAGCTCCTTTCATTCAGTCAGTAGCTTCAAACATTTCTGGACATTTTTCAATGGCAAAAATCAATGAATATTGTAAATGCACAAACAGTAATATCTCCACATTGCAAGGTGCAATTCTGAAATTTTTTGCTTTTTCCTGCTAATCCTGGCATGATAAAGAACATTCAAAGAGAGTGAGATGCCAGCTCTTTTCATTCAGTCAGTAGCTTCAAACATTTCTGGTATATAAATAACATGATGTTTTTCAATGGCAAAAATCAATGAATATTGTAAATGCACAAACAGTAATTTCTCCGCATTGCAAGGTGCAATTCTGAAATTTTTTGCTTTTTCCTGCTAATCCTAGCATGATAAAGAAGATTCAAAGAGAGTGAGATGCCAGCTCCTTTCATTCAGTCAGTAGCTTCAAACATTTCTGGACGTTTTTCAATGGCAAAAATCAATGAATATTGTAAATGCACAAACAGTAATATCTCCACATTGCAACGTGCAATTCTGAAATTTTTTGCTTTTTCCTGCTCCTCTTAGCATGATAAAGAAGATTCAAAGAGAGTGAGATGCCAGCTCTTTTCATTCAGTCAGTAGCTTCAAACATCTCTGGTATATGAATAACATGATGTTTTTCAATGGCAAAAATCAATGAATATTGTAAATGCACAAACAGTAATTTCTCCGCATTGCAAGGTGCAATTCTGAAATTTTTTGCTTTTTCCTGCTAATCCTAGCATGATAAAGAAGATTCAAAGAGATTGAGATGCCAGCTCCTTTCATTCAGTCAGTAGCTTCAAACATTTCTGGACATTTTTCAATGGCAAAAATCAATGAATATTGTAAATGCACAAACAGTAATATCTCCACATTGCAAGGTGCAATTCTGAAATTTTTTGCTTTTTCCTGCTCCTCTTAGCATGATAAAGAAGATTCAAAGAGAGTGAGATGGCAGCTCTTTTCATTCAGTCAGTAGCTTCAAACATTTCTGGTATATGAATAACATGATGTTTTTCAATGGCAAAAATCAATGAATATTGTAAATGCACAAACAGTAATTTCTCCGCATTGCAAGGTGCAATTCTGAAATTTTTTGCTTTTTCCTGCTAATCCTAGCATAATAAAGAAGATTCAAAGAGAGTGAGATGCCAGCTCCTTTCATTCAGTCAGTAGCTTCAAACATTTCTGGACGTTTTTCAATGGCAAAAATCAATGAATATTGTAAATGCACAAACAGTAATATCTCCACATTGCAAGGTGCAATTCTGAAATTTTTTGCTTTTTCCTGCTCCTCTTAGCATGATAAAGAAGATTCAAAGAGAGTGAGATGCCAGCTCTTTTCATTCAGTCAGTAGCTTCAAACATCTCTGGTATATGAATAACATGAT
The DNA here is from genome assembly GCF_046119375.1 of Phyllobates terribilis. Classification (NCBI taxonomy): domain Eukaryota; kingdom Metazoa; phylum Chordata; class Amphibia; order Anura; family Dendrobatidae; genus Phyllobates; species Phyllobates terribilis. Next base: position 51,097 of record NW_027365262.1, on the reverse strand, counting down.
GTTTTTCAATGGCAAAAATCAATGAATATTGTAAATGCACAAACAGTAATTTCTCCGCATTGCAAGGTGCAATTCTGAAATTTTTTGCTTTTTCCTGCTAATCCTAGCATGATAAAGAAGATTCAAAGAGAGTGAGATGCCAGCTCCTTTCATTCAGTCAGTATCTTCAAACATTTCTGGACGTTTTTCAATGGCAAAAATCAATGAATATTGTAAATGCACAAACAGTAATATCTCCACATTGCAAGGTGCAATTCTGAAATTTTTTGCTTTTTCCTGCTCCTCTTAGCATGATAAAGAAGATTCAAAGAGAGTGAGATGCCAGCTCTTTTCATTCAGTCAGTAGCTTCAATCATCTCTGGTATATGAATAACATGATGTTTTTCAATGGCAAAAATCAATGAATATTGTAAATGCACAAACAGTAATTTCTCCGCATTGCAAGGTGCAATTCTGAAATTTTTTGCTTTTTCCTGCTAATCCTAGCATGATAAAGAAGATTCAAAGAGATTGAGATGCCAGCTCCTTTCATTCAGTCAGTAGCTTCAAACATTTCTGGACGTTTTTCAATGGCAAAAATCAATGAATATTGTAAATGCACAAACAGTAATATCTCCACATTGCAAGGTGCAATTCTGAAATTTTTTGCTTTTTCCTGCTAATCCTAGCATGATAAAGAAGATTCAAAAGAGTGAGATGCCAGCTCCTTTCATTCAGTCAGTAGCTTCAAATATTTCTGGACGGTTTTCAATGGCAAAAATCAATGAATATTGTAAATGCACAAACAGTAATATCTCCACATTGCAACGTGCAATTCTGAAATTTTTTGCTTTTTCCTGCTAATCCTGGCATGATAAAGAAGATTCAAAGAGAGTGAGATGCCAGCTCTTTTCATTCAGTCAGTAGCTTCAAACATTTCTGGTATATGAATAACATGGTTTTTCAATGGCAAAAATCAATGAATATTGTAAATGCACAAACAGTAATTTCTCCGCATTGCAAGGTGCAATTCTGAAATTTTTTGCTTTTTCCTGCTAATCCTAGCATGATAAAGAAGATTCAAAGAGAGTGAGATGCCAGCTCCTTTCATTCAGTCAGTAGCTTCAAACATTTCTGGACGTTTTTCAATGGCAAAAATCAATGAAAATTGTAAATGCACAAACAGTAATATCTCCACATTGCAAGGTGCAATTCTGAAATTTTTTGCTTTTTCCTGCTCCTCTTAGCATGATAAAGAAGATTCAAAGAGAGTGAGATGCCAGCTCTTTTCATTCAGTCAGTAGCTTCAAACATTTCTGGTATATGAATAACATGTTGTTTTCAATGGCAAAAATCAATGAATATTGTAAATGCACAAACAGTAATTTCTCCGCATTGCAAGGTGCAATTCTGAAATTTTTTGCTTTTTCCTGCTAATCCTAGCATGATAAAGAAGATTCAAAGAGAGTGAGATGCCAGCTCCTTTCATTCAGTCAGTAGCTTCAAACATTTCTGGACATTTTTCAATGGCAAAAATCAATGAATATTGTAAATGCACAAACAGTAATATCTCCACATTGCAAGGTGCAATTCTGAAATTTTTTGCTTTTTCCTGCTAATCCTGGCATGATAAAGAAGATTCAAAGAGAGTGAGATGCCAGCTCTTTTCATTCAGTCAGTAGCTTCAAACATTTCTGGTATATGAATAACATGATGTTTTTCAATGGCAAAAATCAATGAATATTGTAAATGCACAAACAGTAATTTCTCCGCATTGCAAGGTGCAATTCTGAAATTTTTTGCTTTTTCCTGCTAATCCTAGCATGATAAGGAAGATTCAAAGAGAGTGAGATGCCAGCTCCTTTCATTGTCAGTAGCTTCAAACATTTCTGGACGTTTTTCAATGGCAAAAATCAATGAATATTGTAAATGCACAAACAGTAATATCTCCACATTGCAACGTGCAATTCTGAAATTTTTTGCTTTTTCCTGCTCCTCTTAGCATGATAAAGAAGATTCAAAGAGAGTGAGATGCCAGCTCTTTTCATTCAGTCAGTAGCTTCAAACATTTCTGGTATATGAATAACATGATGTTTTTCAATGGCAAAAATCAATGAATATTGTAAATGCACAAACAGTAATTTCTCCGCATTGCAAGGTGCAATTCTGAAATTTTTTGCTTTTTCCTGCTAATCCTAGCATGATAAAGAAGATTCAAAGAGAGTGAGATGCCAGCTCCTTTCATTCAGTCAGTAGCTTCAAACATTTCTGGACGTTTTTCAATGGCAAAAATCAATGAATATTGTAAATGCACAAACAGTAATATCTCCACATTGCAACGTGCAATTCTGAAATTTTTAGCTTTTTCCTGCTCCTCTTAGCATGATAAAGAAGATTCAAAGAGAGTGAGATGCCAGCTCTTTTCATTCAGTCAGTAGCTTCAAACATTTCTGGTATATGAATAACATGATGTTTTTCAATGGCAAAAATCAATGAATATTGTAAATGCACAAACAGTAATTTCTCCGCATTACAAGGTGCAATTCTGAAATTTTTTGCTTTTTCCTGCTAATCCTAGCATGATAAAGAAGATTCAGAGAGAGTGAGATGCCAGCTCCTTTCATTCAGTCAGTAGCTTCAAACATTTCTGGACGTTTTTCAATGGCAAAAATCAATGAATATTGTAAATGCACAAACAGTAATATCTCCACATTGCAAGGTGCAATTCTGAAATTTTATGCTTTTTCCTGCTCCTCTTAGCATGATAAAGAAGATTCAAAGAGAGTGAGATGCCAGCTCTTTTCATTCAGTCAGTAGCTTCAAACATTTCTGGTATATGAATAACATGATGTTTTTCAATGGCAAAAATCAATGAATATTGTAAATGCACAAACAGTAATTTCTCCGCATTGCAAGGTGCAATTCTGAAATTTTTTGCTTTTTCCTGCTAACCCTAGCATGATAAAGAAGATTCAAAGAGAGTGAGATGCCAGCTCCTTTCATTCAGTCAGTAGCTTCAAACATTTCTGGACGTTTTTCAATGGCAAAAATCAATGAATATTGTAAATGCACAAACAGTAATATCTCCACATTGCAACGTGCAATTCTGAAATTTTTTGCTTTTTCCTGCTCCTCTTAGCATGATAAAGAAGATTCAAAGATAGTGAGATGCCAGCTCTTTTCATTCAGTCAGTAGCTTCAAACATTTCTGGTATATGAATAACATGATGTTTTTCAATGGCAAAAATCAATGAATATTGTAAATGCACAAACAGTAATTTCTCCGCATTGCAAGGTGCAATTCTGAAATTTTTTGCTTTTTCCTGCTAATCCTAGCATGATAAAGAAGATTCAAAGAGAGTGAGATGCCAGCTCCTTTCATTCAGTCAGTAGCTTCAAACATTTCTGGACGTTTTTCAATGGCAAAAATCAATGAATATTGTAAATGCACAAACAGTAATATCTCCACATTGCAAGGTGCAATTCTGAATTTTTTTGCTTTTTCCTGCTAATCCTGGCATGATAAAGAAGATTCAAAGAGAGTGAGATGCCAGCTCTTTTCATTCAGTCAGTAGCTTCAAACATTTCTGGTATATGAATAACATGATGTTTTTCAATGGCAAAAATCAATGAATATTGTAAATGCACAAACAGTAATTTCTCCGCATTGCAAGGTGCAATTCTGAAATTTTTTGCTTTTTCCTGCTAATCCTAGCATGATAAAGAAGATTCAAAGAGAGTGAGATGCCAGCTCCTTTCATTCAGTCAGTAGCTTCAAACATTTCTGGACGTTTTTCAATGGCAAAAATCAATGAATATTGTAAATACACAAACAGTAATATCTCCACATTGCAACGTGCAATTCTGAAATTTTTTGCTTTTTCCTGCTCCTCTTAGCATGATAAAGAAGATTCAAAGAGAGTGAGATGCCAGCTCTTTTCATTCAGTCAGTAGCTTCAAACATTTCAGGTATATGAATAACATGATGTTTTTCAATGGCAAAAATCAATGAATATTGTAAATGCACAAACAGTAATTTCTCCGCATTGCAAGGTGCAATTCTGAAATTTTTTGCTTTTTCCTGCTAATCCTAGCATGATAAAGAAGATTCAAAGAGAGTGAGATGCCAGCTCCTTTCATTCAGTCAGTAGCTTCAAACATTTCTGGACGTTTTTCAATGGCAAAAATCAATGAATATTGTAAATGCACAAACAGTAATATCTCCACATTGCAAGGTGCAATTCTGAAATTTTTTGCTTTTTCCTGCTAATCCTGGCATGATAAAGAAGATTCAAAGAGAGTGAGATGCCAGCTCTTTTCATTCAGTCAGTAGCTTCAAACATTTCTGGTATATGAATAACATGATGTTTTTCAATGGCAAAAATCAATGAATATTGTAAATGCACAAACAGTAATTTCTCCGCATTGCAAGGTGCAATTCTGAAATTTTTTGCTTTTTCCTGCTAATCCTAGCATGATAAAGAAGATTCAAAGAGAGTGAGATGCCAGCTCCTTTCATTCAGTCAGTAGCTTCAAACATTTCTGGACATTTTTCAATGGCAAAAATCAATGAATATTGTAAATGCACAAACAGTAATATCTCCACATTGCAAGGTGCAATTCTGAAATTTTTTGCTTTTTCCTGCTAATCCTGGCATGATAAAGAACATTCAAAGAGAGTGAGATGCCAGCTCTTTTCATTCAGTCAGTAGCTTCAAACATTTCTGGTATATGAATAACATGATGTTTTTCAATGGCAAAAATCAATGAATATTGTAAATGCACAAACAGTAATTTCTCCGCATTGCAAGATGCAATTCTGAAATTTTTTGCTTTTTCCTGCTAATCCTAGCATGATAAAGAAGATTCAAAGAGAGTGAGATGCCAGCTCCTTTCATTCAGTCAGTAGCTTCAAACATTTCTGGACGTTTTTCAATGGCAAAAATCAATGAATATTGTAAATGCACAAACAGTAATATCTCCACATTGCAACGTGCAATTCTGAAATTTTTTGCTTTTTCCTGCTCCTCTTAGCATGATAAAGAAGACTCAAAGAGAGTGAGATGCCAGCTCTTTTCATTCAGTCAGTAGCTTCAAACATCTCTGGTATATGAATAACATGATGTTTTTCAATGGCAAAAATCAATGAATATTGTAAATGCACAAACAGTAATTTCTCCGCATTGCAAGGTGCAATTCTGAAATTTTTTGCTTTTTCCTGCTAATCCTAGCATGATAAAGAAGATTCAAAGAGATTGAGATGCCAGCTCCTTTCATTCAGTCAGTAGCTTCAAACATTTCTGGACGTTTTTCAATGGCAAAAATCAATGAATATTGTAAATGCACAAACAGTAATATCTCCACATTGCAAGGTGCAATTCTGAAATTTTTTGCTTTTTCCTGCTCCTCTTAGCATGATAAAGAAGATTCAAAGAGAGAGAGATGGCAGCTCTTTTCATTCAGTCAGTAGCTTCAAACATTTCTGGTATATGAATAACATGATGTTTTTCAATGGCAAAAATCAATGAATATTGTAAATGCACAAACAGTAATTTCTCCGCATTGCAAGGTGCAATTCTGAAATTTTTTGCTTTTTCCTGCTAATCCTAGCATGATAAAGAAGATTCAAAGAGAGTGAGATGCCAGCTCCTTTCATTCAGTCAGTAGCTTCAAACATTTCTGGACGTTTTTCAATGGCAAAAATCAATGAATATTGTAAATGCACAAACAGTAATATCTCCACATTGCAAGGTGCAATTCTGAAATTTTTTGCTTTTTCCTGCTCCTCTTAGCATGATAAAGAAGATTCAAAGAGAGTGAGATGCCAGCTCTTTTCATTCAGTCAGTAGCTTCAAACATCTCTGGTATATGAATAACATGATGTTTTTCAATGGCAAAAATCAATGAATATTGTAAATGCACAAACAGTAATTTCTCCGCATTGCAAGGTGCAATTCTGAAATTTTTTGCTTTTTCCTGCTAATCCTAGCATGATAAAGAAGATTCAAAGAGATTGAGATGCCAGCTCCTTTCATTCAGTCAGTAGCTTCAAACATTTCTGGACGTTTTTCAATGGCAAAAATCAATGAATATTGTAAATGCACAAACAGTAATATCTCCACATTGCAAGGTGCAATTCTGAAATTTTTTGCTTTTTCCTGCTCCTCTTAGCATGATAAAGAAGATTCAAAGAGAGTGAGATGCCAGCTCTTTTCATTCAGTCAGTAGCTTCAATCATCTCTGGTATATGAATAACATGATGTTTTTCAATGGCAAAAATCAATGAATATTGTAAATGCACAAACAGTAATTTCTCCGCATTGCAAGGTGCAATTCTGAAATTTTTTGCTTTTTCCTGCTAATATTAGCATGATAAAGAAGATTCAAAGAGATTGAGATGCCAGCTCCTTTCATTCAGTCAGTAGCTTCAAACATTTCTGGACGTTTTTCAATGGCAAAAATCAATGAATATTGTAAATGCACAAACAGTAATATCTCCACATTGCAAGGTGCAATTCTGAAATTTTTTGCTTTTTTCTGCTAATCCTAGCATGATAAAGAAGATTCAAAAGAGTGAGATGCCAGCTCCTTTCATTCAGTCAGTAGCTTCAAACATTTCTGGACGGTTTTCAATGGCAAAAATCAATGAATATTGTAAATGCACAAACAGTAATATCTCCACATTGCAACGTGCAATTCTGAAATTTTTTGCTTTTTCCTGCTAATCCTGGCATGATAAAGAAGATTCAAAGAGAGTGAGATGCCAGCTCTTTTCATTCAGTCAGTAGCTTCAAACATTTCTGGTATATGAATAACATGGTTTTTCAATGGCAAAAATCAATGAATATTGTAAATGCACAAACAGTAATTTCTCCGCATTGCAAGGTGCAATTCTGAAATTTTTTGCTTTTTCCTGCTAATCCTAGCATGATAAAGAAGATTCAAAGAGAGTGAGATGCCAGCTCCTTTCATTCAGTCAGTAGCTTCAAACATTTCTGGACGTTTTTCAATGGCAAAAATCAATGAATATTGTAAATGCACAAACAGTAATATCTCCACATTGCAAGGTGCAATTCTGAAATTTTTTGCTTTTTCCTGCTCCTCTTAGCATGATAAAGAAGATTCAAAGAGAGTGAGATGCCAGCTCTTTTCATTCAGTCAGTAGCTTCAAACATTTCTGGTATATGAATAACATGATGTTTTCAATGGCAAAAATCAATGAATATTGTAAATGCACAAACAGTAATTTCTCCGCATTGCAAGGTGCAATTCTGAAATTTTTTGCTTTTTCCTGCTAATCCTAGCATGATAAAGAAGATTCAAAGAGAGTGAGATGCCAGCTCCTTTCATTCAGTCAGTAGCTTCAAACATTTCTGGACATTTTTCAATGGCAAAAATCAATGAATATTGTAAATGCACAAACAGTAATATCTCCACATTGCAAGGTGCAATTCTGAAATTTTTTGCTTTTTCCTGCTAATCCTGGCATGATAAAGAAGATTCAAAGAGAGTGAGATGCCAGCTCTTTTCATTCAGTCAGTAGCTTCAAACATTTCTGGTATATGAATAACATGATGTTTTTCAATGGCAAAAATCAATGAATATTGTAAATGCACAAACAGTAATTTCTCCGCATTGCAAGGTGCAATTCTGAAATTTTTTGCTTTTTCCTGCTAATCCTAGCATGATAAAGAAGATTCAAAGAGAGTGAGATGCCAGCTCCTTTCATTCAGTCAGTAGCTTCAAACATTTCTGGACGTTTTTCAATGGCAAAAATCAATGAATATTGTAAATGCACAAACAGTAATATCTCCACATTGCAACGTGCAATTCTGAAATTTTTTCTTTTTCCTGCTCCTCTTAGCATGATAAAGAAGATTCAAAGAGAGTGAGATGCCAGCTCTTTTCATTCAGTCAGTAGCTTCAAACATTTCTGGTATATGAATAACATGATGTTTTTCAATGGCAAAAATCAATGAATATTGTAAATGCACAAACAGTAATTTCTCCGCATTGCAAGGTGCAATTCTGAAATTTTTTGCTTTTTCCTGCTAATCCTAGCATGATAAAGAAGATTCAGAGAGAGTGAGATGCCAGCTCCTTTCATTCAGTCAGTAGCTTCAAACATTTCTGGACGTTTTTCAATGGCAAAAATCAATGAATATTGTAAATGCACAAACAGTAATATCTCCACATTGCAAGGTGCAATTCTGAAATTTTATGCTTTTTCCTGCTCCTCTTAGCATGATAAAGAAGATTCAAAGAGAGTGAGATGCCAGCTCTTTTCATTCAGTCAGTAGCTTCAAACATTTCTGGTATATGAATAACATGATGTTTTTCAATGGCAAAAATCAATGAATATTGTAAATGCACAAACAGTAATTTCTCCGCATTGCAAGGTGCAATTCTGAAAATTTTTGCTTTTTCCTGCTAATCCTAGCATGATAAAGAAGATTCAAAGAGAGTGAGATGCCAGCTCCTTTCATTCAGTCAGTAGCTTCAAACATTTCTGGACGTTTTTCAATGGCAAAAATCAATGAATATTGTAAATGCACAAACAGTAATATCTCCACATTGCAAGGTGCAATTCTGAAATTTTTTGCTTTTTCCTGCTCCTCTTAGCATGATAAAGAAGATTCAAAGAGAGTGAGATGCCAGCTCTTTTCATTCAGTCAGTAGCTTCAAACATTTCTGGTATATGAATAACATGATGTTTTTCAATGGCAAAAATCAATGAATATTGTAAATGCACAAACAGTAATTTCTCCGCATTGCAAGGTGCAGTTCTGAAATTTTTTGCTTTTTCCTGCTAACCCTAGCATGATAAAGAAGATTCAAAGAGAGTGAGATGCCAGCTCCTTTAATTCAGTCAGTAGCTTCAAACATTTCTGGACGTTTTTCAATGGCAAAAATCAATGAATATTGTAAATGCACAAACAGTAATATCTCCACATTGCAAGGTGCAATTCTGAAATTTTTTGCTTTTTCCTGCTCCTCTTAGCATGATAAAGAAGATTCAAAGAGAGTGAGATGCCAGCTCTTTTCATTCAGTCAGTAGCTTCAAACATTTCTGGTATATGAATAACATGATGTTTTTCAATGGCAAAAATCAATGAATATTGTAAATGCACAAACAGTAATTTCTCCGCATTGCAAGGTGCAATTCTGAAATTTTTTGCTTTTTCCTGCTAATCCTAGCATGATAAAGAAGATTCAAAGAGAGTGAGATGCCAGCTCCTTTCATTCAGTCAGTAGTTTCAAACATTTCTGGACGTTTTTCAATGGCAAAAATCAATGAATATTGTAAATGCACAAACAGTAATATCTCCACATTGCAAGGTGCAATTCTGAAATTGTTTGCTTTTTCCTGCTCCTCTTAGCATGATAAAGAAGATTCAAAGAGAGTGAGATGCCAGCTCTTTTCATTCAGTCAGTAGCTTCAAACATTTCTGGTATATGAATAACATGATGTTTTTCAATGGCAAAAATCAATGAATATTGTAAATGCACAAACAGTAATTTCTCCGCATTGCAAGGTGCAATTCTGAAATGTTTTGCTTTTTCCTGCTAATCCTAGCATGATAAAGAAGATTCAAAGAGAGTGAGATGCCAGCTCCTTTCATTCAGTCAGTAGCTTCAAACATTTCTGGACGTTTTTCAATGGCAAAAATCAATGAATATTGTAAATGCACAAACAGTAATATCTCCACATTGCAACGTGCAATTCTGAAATTTTTTGCTTTTTCCTGCTAATCCTGGCATGATAAAGAAGATTCAAAGAGAGTGAGATGCCAGCTCTTTTCATTCAGTCAGTAGCTTCAAACATTTCTGGTATATGAATAACATGATGTTTTTCAATGGCAAAAATCAATGAATATTGTAAATGCACAAACAGTAATTTCTCCGCATTGCAAGGTGCAATTCTGAAATTTTTTGCTTTTTCCTGCTAATCCTAGCATGATAAAGAAGATTCAAAGAGAGTGAGATGCCAGCTCCTTTCATTCAGTCAGTAGCTTCAAACATTTCTGGACGTTTTTCAATGGCAAAAATCAATGAATATTGTAAATGCACAAACAGTAATATCTCCACATTGCAAGGTGCAATTCTGAAATTTTTTGCTTTTTCCTGCTCCTCTTAGCATGATAAAGAAGATTCAAAGAGAGTGAGATGCCAGCTCTTTTCATTCAGTCAGTAGCTTCAAACATTTCTGGTATATGAATAACATGATGTTTTTCAATGGCAAAAATCAATGAATATTGTAAATGCACAAACAGTAATTTCTCCGCATTGCAAGGTGCAATTCTGAAATTTTTTGCTTTTTCCTGCTAATCCTAGCATGATAAAGAAGATTCAAAGAGAGTGAGATGCCAGCTCCTTTCATTCAGTCAGTAGCTTCAAACATTTCTGGACGTTTTTCAATGGCAAAAATCAATGAATATTGTAAATGCACAAACAGTAATATCTCCACATTGCAAGGTGCAATTCTGAAATTTTTTGCTTTTTCCTGCTCCTCTTAGCATGATAAAGAAGATTCAAAGAGAGTGAGATGCCAGCTCTTTTCATTCAGTCAGTAGCTTCAAACATTTCTGGTATATGAATAACATGATGTTTTTCAATGGCAAAAATCAATGAATATTGTAAATGCACAAACAGTAATTTCTCCGTATTGCAAGGTGCAATTCTGAAATTTTTTGCTTTTTCCTGCTAATCCTAGCGTGATAAAGAAGATTCAAAGAGAGTGAGATGCCAGCTCCTTTCATTCAGTCAGTAGCTTCAAACATTTCTGGACGTTTTTCAATGGCAAAAATCAGTGAATATTGTAAATGCACAAACAGTAATATCTCCACATTGCAAGGTGCAATTCTGAAATTTTTTGCTTTTTCCTGCTAATCCTGGCATGATAAAGAAGATTCAAAGAGAATGAGATGCCAGCTCTTTTCATTCAGTCAGTAGCTTCAAACATTTCTGGTATATGAATAACATGATGTTTTTCAATGGCAAAAATCAATGAATATTGTAAATGCACAAACAGTAATTTCTCCGCATTGCAAGGTGCAATTCTGAAATTTTTTGCTTTTTCCTGCTAATCCTAGCATGATAAAGAAGATTCAAAGAGAGTGAGATGCCAGCTCCTTTCATTCAGTCAGTAGCTTCAAACATTTCTGGACATTTTTCAATGGCAAAAATCAATGAATATTGTAAATGCACAAACAGTAATATCTCCACATTGCAACGTGCAATTCTGAAATTTTTTGCTTTTTCCTGCTCCTCTTAGCATGATAAAGAAGATTCAAAGAGAGTGAGATGCCAGCTCTTTTCATTCAGTCAGTAGCTTCAAACATTTCTGGTATATGAATAACATGATGTTTTTCAATGGCAAAAATCAATGAATATTGTAAATGCACAAACAGTAATTTCTCCGCATTGCAAGGTGCAATTCTGAAATTTTTTGCTTTTTCCTGCTAATCCTAGCATGATAAAGAAGATTCAAAGAGAGTGAGATGCCAGCTCCTTTCATTCAGTCAGTAGCTTCAAACATTTCTGGACGTTTTTCAATGGCAAAAATCAATGAATATTGTAAATGCACAAACAGTAATATCTCCACATTGCAAGGTGCAATTCTGAAATTTTTTGCTTTTTCCTACTCCTCTTAGCATGATAAAGAAGATTCAAAGAGAGTGAGATGCCAGCTCTTTTCATTCAGTCAGTAGCTTCAAACATTTCTGGTATATGAATAACATGATGTTTTTCAATGGCAAAAATCAATGAATATTGTAAATGCACAAACAGTAATTTCTCCGCATTGCAAGGTGCAATTCCGAAATTTTTTGCTTTTTCCTGCTAATCCTAGCATGATAAAGAAGATTCAAAGAGAGTGAGATGCCAGCTCCTTTCATTCAGTCAGTAGCTTCAAACATTTCTGGACGTTTTTCAATGGCAAAAATCAATGAATATTGTAAATGCACAAACAGTAATATCTCCACATTGCAAGGTGCAATTCTGAAATTTTTTGCTTTTTCCTACTCCTCTTAGCATGATAAAGAAGATTCAAAGAGAGTGAGATGCCAGCTCTTTTCATTCAGTCCGTAGCTTCAAACATTTCTGGTATATGAATAACATGATGTTTTTCAATGGCAAAAATCAATGAATATTGTAAATGCACAAACAGTAATTTCTCCGCATTGCAAGGTGCAATTCCGAAATTTTTTGCTTTTTCCTGCTAATCCTAGCATGATAAAGAAGATTCAAAGAGAGTGAGATGCCAGCTCCTTTCATTCAGTCAGTAGCTTCAAACATTTCTGGACGTTTTTCAATGGCAAAAATCAATGAATATTGGAAATGCACAAACAGTAATATCTCCTCATTGCAAGGTGCAATTCTGAAATTTTTTGCTTTTTCCTACTCCTCTTAGCACGATAAAGAAGATTCAAAGAGAGTGAGATGCCAGCTCTTTTCATTCAGTCAGTAGCTTCAAACATTTCTGGTATATGAATAACATGATGTTTTTCAATGGCAAAAATCAATGAATATTGTAAATGCACAAACAGTAATTTCTCCGCATTGCAAGGTGCAATTCTGAAATTTTTTGCTTTTTCCTGCTAATCCTAGCATGATAAAGAAGATTCAAAGAGAGTGAGATGCCAGCTCCTTTCATTCAGTCAGTAGCTTCAAACATTTCTGGATGTTTTTCACTGGCAAAAATCAATGAATATTGTAAATGCACAAACAGTAATATCTCCACATTGCAAGGTGCAATTCTGAAATTTTTTGCTTTTTCCTGCTCCTCTTAGCATGATAAAGAAGATTCAAAGAGAGTGAGATGCCAGCTCTTTTCATTCAGTCAGTAGCTTCAAACATCTCTGGTATATGAATAACATGATGTTTTTCAATGGCAAAAATCAATGAATATTGTAAATGCACAAACAGTAATTTCTCCGCATTGCAAGGTGCAATTCTGAAATTTTTTGCTTTTTCCTGCTAATCCTAGCATGATAAAGAAGATTCAAAGAGAGTGAGATGCCAGCTCCTTTCATTCAGTCAGTAGCTTCAAACATTTCTGGACGTTTTTCAATGGCAAAAATCAATGAATATTGTAAATGCACAAACAGTAATATCTCCACATTGCAAGGTGCAATTCTGAAATTTTATGCTTTTTCCTGCTCCTCTTAGCATGATAAAGAAGGTTCAAAGAGAGTGAGATGCCAGCTCTTTTCATTCAGTCAGTAGCTTCAAACATCTCTGGTATATGAATAACATGATGTTTTTCAATGGCAAAAATCAATGAATATTGTAAATGCACAAACAGTAATTTCTCCGCATTGCAAGGTGCAATTCTGAAATTTTTTGCTTTTTCCTGCTAATCCTAGCATGATAAAGAAGATTCAAAGAGAGTGAGATGCCAGCTCCTTTCATTCAGTCAGTAGCTTCAAACATTTCTGGACGTTTTTCAATGGCAAAAATCAATGAATATTGTAAATGCACAAACAGTAATATCTCCACATTGCAACGTGCAATTCTGATATTTTTTGCTTTTTCCTGCTCCTCTTAGCATGATAAAGAAGATTCAAAGAGAGTGAGATGCCAGCTCTTTTCATTCAGTCAGTAGCTTCAAACATTTCTGGTATATGAATAACATGATGTTTTTCAATGGCAAAAATCAATGAATATTGTAAATGCACAAACAGTAATTTCTCCGCATTGCAAGGTGCAATTCTGAAATTTTTTGCTTTTTCCTGCTAATCCTAGCATGATAAAGAAGATTCAAAGAGAGTGAGATGCCAGCTCCTTTCATTCAGTCAGTAGCTTCAAACATTTCTGGACGTTTTTCAATGGCAAAAATCAATGAATATTGTAAATGCACAAACAGTAATATCTCCACATTGCAACGTGCAATTCTGATATTTTTTGCTTTTTCCTGCTCCTCTTAGCATGATAAAGAAGATTCAAAGAGAGTGAGATGCCAGCTCTTTTCATTCAGTCAGTAGCTTCAAACATTTCTGGTATATGAATAACATGATGTTTTTCAATGGCAAAAATCAATGAATATTGTAAATGCACAAACAATAATTTCTCCGCATTGCAAGGTGTAATTCTGAAATTTTTTGCTTTTTCCTGCTAATCCTAGCATGATAAAGAAGATTCAAAGAGAGTGAGATGCCAGCTCCTTTCATTCAGTCAGTAGCTTCAAACATTTCTGGACGTTTTTCAATGGCAAAAATCAATGAATATTGTAAATGCACAAACAGTAATATCTCCACATTGCAACGTGCAATTCTGAAATTTTTTGCTTTTTCCTGCTAATCCTGGCATGATAAAGAAGATTCAAAGAGAGTGAGATGCCAGCTCTTTTCATTCAGTCAGTAGCTTCAAACATTTCTGGTATATGAATAACATGATGTTTTTTAATGGCAAAAATGAATGAATATTGTAAATGCACAAACAGTAATTTCTCCGCATTGCAAGGTGCAATTCTGAAATTTTTTGCTTTTTCCTGCTAATCCTAAGATGATAAAGAAGATTCAAAGAGAGTGAGATGCCAGCTCCTTTCATTCAGTCAGTAGCTTCAAACATTTCTGGACATTTTTCAATGGCAAAAATCAATGAATATTGTAAATGCACAAACAGTAATATCTCCACATTGCAACGTGCAATTCTGAAATTTTTTGCTTTTTCCTGCTCCTCTTAGCATGATAAAGAAGATTCAAAGAGAGTGAGATGCCAGCTCTTTTCATTCAGTCAGTAGCTTCAAACATTTCTGGTATATGAATAACATGATGTTTTCAATGGCAAAAATCAATGAATATTGTAAATGCACAAACAGTAATATCTCCACATTGCAAGGTGCAATTCTGAAATTTTTTGCTTTTTCCTGCTAATCCTAGCATGATAAAGAAGATTCAAAGAGAGTGAGATGCCAGCTCTTTTCATTCAGTCAGAAGCTTCAAACATTTCTGGTATATGAATAACATGATGTTTTTCAATGGCAAAAATCAATGAATATTGTAAATGCACAAACAGTAATATCTCCACATTGCAAGGTGCAATTCTGAAATTTTTTGCTTTTTCCTGCTAATCCTAGCATGATAAAGAAAATTCAAAGAGAGTGAGATGCCAGCTCTTTTCATTCAGTCAGTAGCTTCAAACATTTCTGGTATATGAATAACATGATGTTTTTCAATGGCAAAAATCAATGAATATTGTAAATTCACAAACAGTAATATCTCCACATTGCAAGGTGCAATTCTGAAATTTTTTGCTTTTTCCTGCTAATCCTAGCATGATAAAGAAGATTCAAAGAGAGTGAGATGCCAGCTCCTTTCATTCAGTCAGTAGCTTCAAACATTTCTGGACGTTTTTCAATGGCAAAAATCAATGAATATTGTAAATGCACAAACAGTAATATCTCCGCATTGCAAGGTGCAATTCTGAAATTTTTTGCTTTTTCCTGCTAATCCTAGCATGATAAAGAAGATTCAAAGACAGTGAGATGCCAGCTCTTTTCATTCAGTCAGTAGCTTCAAACATTTCTGGACGTTTTTCAATGGCAAAAATCAATGAATATTGTAAATGCACAAACAGTAATATCTCCGCATTGCAAGGTGCAATTCTGAAATTTTTTGCTTTTTCCTGCTAATCCTAGCATGATAAAGAAGATTCAAAGAGAGTGAGATGCCAGCTCTTTTCATTCAGTCAGTAGCTTCAAACATTTCTGGACGTTTTTCAATGGCAAAAATCAATGAATATTGTAAATGCACAAACAGTAATATCTCCGCATTGCAAGGTGCAATTCTGAAATTTTTTGCTTTTTCCTGCTAATCCTAGCATGATAAAGAAGATTCAAAGAGAGTGAGATGCCAGCTCTTTTCATTCAGTCAGTAGCTTCAAACATTTCTGGTATATGAATAACATGATGTTTTTCAATGGCAAAAATCAATGAATATTGTAAATGCACAAACAGTAATATCTCCGCATTGCAAGGTGCAATTCTGAAATTTTTTGCTTTTTCCTGCTAATCCTAGCATGATAAAGAAGATTCAAAGAGAGTGTGATGCCAGCTCTTTTCATTCAGTCAGTAGCTTCAAACATTTCTGGACGTTTTTCAATGGCAAAAATCAATGAATATTGTAAATGCACAAACAGTAATATCTCCGCATTGCAAGGTGCAATTCTGAAATTTTTTGCTTTTTCCTGCTAATCCTAGCATGATAAAGAAGATTCAAAGAGAGTGAGATGCCAGCTCCTTTCATTCAGTCAGTAGCTTCAAACATTTCTGGTATATGAATAACATGTTTTTCAATGGCAAAAATCAATGAATATTGTAAATGCACAAACAGTAATATCTCCACATTGCAAGGTGCAATTCTGAAATTTTTTGCTTTTTCCTGCTAATCCTAGCATGATAAAGAAGATTCAAAGAGAGTGAGATGCCAGCTCTTTTCATTCAGTCAGTAGCTTCAAACATTTCTGGACGTTTTTCAATGGCAAAAATCAATGAATATTGTAAATGCACAAACAGTAATATCTCCGCATTGCAAGGTGCAATTCTGAAATTTTTTGCTTTTTCCTGCTAATCCTAGCATGATAAAGAAGATTCAAAGAGAGTGAGATGCCAGCTCTTTTCATTCAGTCAGTAGCTTCAAACATTTCTGGTATATGAATAACATGATGTTTTTCAATGGCAAAAATCAATGAATATTGTAAATGCACAAACAGTAATTTCTCCGCATTGCAAGGTGCAATTCTGAAATTTTTTGCTTTTTCCTGCTAATCCTAGCATGATAAAGAAGATTCAAAGAGAGTGAGATGCCAGCTCCTTTCATTCAGTCAGTAGCTTCAAACATTTCTGGACGTTTTTCAATGGCAAAAATCAATGAATATTGTAAATGCACAAACAGTAATATCTCCATATTGCAAGGTGCAATTCTGAATTTTTTTGCTTTTTCCTGCTCCTCTTAGCATGATAAAGAAGATTCAAAGAGAGTGAGATGCCAGCTCTTTTCATTCAGTCAGTAGCTTCAAACATTTCTGGTATATGAATAACATGATGTTTTTCAATGGCAAAAATCAATGAATATTGTAAATGCACAAACAGTAATTTCTCCGCATTGCAAGGTGTAATTCTGAAATTTTTTGCTTTTTCCTGCTAATCCTAGCATGATAAAGAAGATTCAAAGAGAGTGAGATGCCAGCTCCTTTCATTCAGTCAGTAGCTTCAAACATTTCTGGACGTTTTTCAATGGCAAAAATCAATGAATATTGTAAATGCACAAACAGTAATATCTCCACATTGCAATGTGCAATTCTGAAATTTTTTGCTTTTTCCTGCTAATCCTGGCATGATAAAGAAGATTCAAAGAGAGTGAGATGCCAGCTCTTTTCATTCAGTCAGTAGTTTCAAACATTTCTGGTATATGAATAACATGATGTTTTTTAATGGCAAAAATGAATGAATATTGTAAATGCACAAACAGTAATTTCTCCGCATTGCAAGGTGCAATTCTGAAATTTTTTGCTTTTTCCTGCTAATCCTAGCATGATAAAGAAGATTCAAAGAGAGTGAGATGCCAGCTCCTTTCATTCAGTCAGTAGCTTCAAACATTTCTGGACATTTTTCAATGGCAAAAATCAATGAATATTGTAAATGCACAAACAGTAATATCTCCACATTGCAACGTGCAATTCTGAAATTTTTTGCTTTTTCCTGCTCCTCTTAGCATGATAAAGAAGATTCAAAGAGAGTGAGATGCCAGCTCTTTTCATTCAGTCAGTAGCTTCAAACATTTCTGGTATATGAATAACATGATGTTTTCAATGGCAAAAATCAATGAATATTGTAAATGCACAAACAGTAATATCTCCACATTGCAAGGTGCAATTCTGAAATTTTTTGCTTTTTCCTGCTAATCCTAGCATGATAAAGAAGATTCAAAGAGAGTGAGATGCCAGCTCTTTTCATTCAGTCAGTAGCTTCAAACATTTCTGGTATATGAATAACATGATGTTTTTCAATGGCAAAAATCAATGAATATTGTAAATGCACAAACAGTAATATCTCCACATTGCAAGGTGCAATTCTGAAATTTTTTGCTTTTTCCTGCTAATCCTAGCATGATAAAGAAAATTCAAAGAGAGTGAGATGCCAGCTCTTTTCATTCAGTCAGTAGCTTCAAACATTTCTGGTATATGAATAACATGATGTTTTTCAATGGGAAAAATCAATGAATATTGTAAATGCACAAACAGTAATATCTCCGCATTGCAAGGTGCAATTCTGAAATTTTTTGCTTTTTCCTGCTAATCCTAGCATGATAAAGAAGATTCAAAGAGAGTGAGATGCCAGCTCTTTTCATTCAGTCAGTAGCTTCAAACATTTCTGGACGTTTTTCAATGGCAAAAATCAATGAATATTGTAAATGCACAAACAGTAATATCTCCGCATTGCAAGGTGCAATTCTGAAATTTTTTGCTTTTTCCTGCTAATCCTAGCATGATAAAGAAGATTCAAAGAGAGTGAGATGCCAGCTCTTTTCATTCAGTCAGTAGCTTCAAACATTTCTGGACGTTTTTCAATGGCAAAAATCAATGAATATTGTAAATGCACAAACAGTAATATCTCCGCATTGCAAGGTGCAATTCTGAAATTTTTTGCTTTTTCCTGCTAATCCTAGCATGATAAAGAAGATTCAAAGAGAGTGAGATGCCAGCTCTTTTCATTCAGTCAGTAGCTTCAAACATTTCTGGTATATGAATAACATGATGTTTTTCAATGGCAAAAATCAATGAATATTGTAAATGCACAAACAGTAATATCTCCGCATTGCAAGGTGCAATTCTGAAATTTTTTGCTTTTTCCTGCTAATCCTAGCATGATAAAGAAGATTCAAAGAGAGTGTGATGCCAGCTCTTTTCATTCAGTCAGTAGCTTCAAACATTTCTGGACGTTTTTCAATGGCAAAAATCAATGAATATTGTAAATGCACAAACAGTAATATCTCCGCATTGCAAGGTGCAATTCTGAAATTTTTTGCTTTTTCCTGCTAATCCTAGCATGATAAAGAAGATTCAAAGAGAGTGAGATGCCAGCTCCTTTCATTCAGTCAGTAGCTTCAAACATTTCTGGTATATGAATAACATGTTTTTCAATGGCAAAAATCAATGAATATTGTAAATGCACAAACAGTAATATCTCCACATTGCAAGGTGCAATTCTGAAATTTTTTGCTTTTTCCTGCTAATCCTAGCATGATAAAGAAGATTCAAAGAGAGTGAGATGCCAGCTCCTTTCATTCAGTCAGTAGCTTCAAACATTTCTGGACGTTTTTCAATGGCAAAAATCAATGAATATTGTAAATGCACAAACAGTAATATCTCCGCATTGCAAGGTGCACTTCTGAAATTTTTTCCTTTTTCCTGCTAATCCTAGCATGATAAAGAAGATTCAAAGAGAGTGAGATGCCAGCTCTTTTCATTCAGTCAGTAGCTTCAAACATTTCTGGTATATGAATAACATGATGTTTTTCAATGGCAAAAATCAATGAATATTGTAAATGCACAAACAGTAATTTCTCCGCATTGCAAGGTGCAATTCTGAAATTTTTTGCTTTTTCCTGCTAATCCTAGCATGATAAAGAAGATTCAAAGAGAGTGAGATGCCAGCTCCTTTCATTCAGTCAGTAGCTTCAAACATTTCTGGACGTTTTTCAATGGCAAAAATCAATGAATATTGTAAATGCACAAACAGTAATATCTCCACATTGCAAGGTGCAATTCTGAATTTTTTTGCTTTTTCCTGCTCCTCTTAGCATGATAAAGAAGATTCAAAGAGAGTGAGATGCCAGCTCTTTTCATTCAGTCAGTAGCTTCAAACATTTCTGGTATATGAATAACATGTTTTTCAATGGCAAAAATCAATGAATATTGTAAATGCACAAACAGTAATCTCTCCGCATTGCAAGGTGCAATTCTGAAATTTTTTGCTTTTTCCTGCTATTCCTAGCATGATAAAGAAGATTCAAAGAGAGTGAGATGCCAGCTCCTTTCATTCAGTCAGTAGCTTCAAACATTTCTGGACGTTTTTCAATGGCAAAAATCAATGAATATTGTAAATGCACAAAGAGTAATATCTCCACATTGCAAGGTGCAATTCTGAAATTTTTTGATTTTTCCTGCTCCTCTTAGCATGATAAAGAAGATTCAAAGAGAGTGAGATGCCAGCTCTTTTCATTCAGTCAGTAGCTTCAAACATTTCTGGTATATGAATAACATGATGTTTTTCAATGGCAAAAATCAATGAATATTGTAAATGCACAAACAGTAATATCTCCACATTGCAAGGTGCAATTCTGAAATTTTTTGCTTTTTCCTGCTCCTCTTAGCATGATAAAGAAGATTCAAAGAGAGTGAGATGCCAGCTCTTTTCATTCAGTCAGTAGCTTCAAACATTTCTGGTATATGAATAACATGATGTTTTTCAATGGCAAAAATCAATGAATATTGTAAATGCACAAACAGTAATTTCTCCGCATTGCAAGGTGCAATTCTGAAATTTTTTGCTTTTTCCTGCTAATCCTAGCATGATAAAGAAGATTCAAAGAGAGTGAGATGCCAGCTCCTTTCATTCAGTCAGTAGCTTCAAACATTTCTGGACGTTTTTCAATGGCAAAAATCAATGAATATTGTAAATGCACAAACAGTAATATCTCCACATTGCAAGGTACAATTCTGAAATTTTTTGCTTTTTCCTGCTAATCCTGGCATGATAAAGAAGATTCAAAGAGAGTGAGATGCCAGCTCTTTTCATTCAGTCAGTAGCTTCAAACATTTCTGGTATATGAATAACATGATGTTTTTCAATGGCAAAAATCAATGAATATTGTAAATGCACAAACAGTAATTTCTCCGCATTGCAAGGTGCAATTCTGAAATTTTTTGCTTTTTCCTGCTAATCCTAGCATGATAAAGAAGATTCAAAGAGAGTGAGATGCCAGCTCCTTTCATTCAGTCAGTAGCTTCAAACATTTCTGGACGTTTTTCAATGGCAAAAATCAATGAATATTGTAAATGCACAAACAGTAATATCTCCACATTGCAACGTGCAATTCTGAAATTTTTTGCTTTTTCCTGCTAATCCTGGCATGATAAAGAAGATTCAAAGAGAGTGAGATGCCAGCTCTTTTCATTCAGTCAGTAGCTTCAAACATTTCTGGTATATGAATAACATGATGTTTTTTAATGGCAAAAATGAATGAATATTGTAAATGCACAAACAGTAATTTCTCCGCATTGCAAGGTGCAATTCTGAAATTTTTTGCTTTTTCCTGCTAATCCTAGCATGATAAAGAAGATTCAAAGAGAGTGAGATGCCAGCTCCTTTCATTCAGTCAGTAGCTTCAAACATTTCTGGACATTTTTCAATGGCAAAAATCAATGAATATTGTAAATGCACAAACAGTAATATCTCCACATTGCAACGTGCAATTCTGAAATTTTTTGCTTTTTCCTGCTCCTCTTAGCATGATAAAGAAGATTCAAAGAGAGTGAGATGCCAGCTCTTTTCATTCAGTCAGTAGCTTCAAACATTTCTGGTATATGAATAACATGATGTTTTTCAATGGCAAAAATCAATGAATATTGTAAATGCACAAACAGTAATATCTCCACATTGCAAGGTGCAATTCTGAAATTTTTTGCTTTTTCCTGCTAATCCTAGCATGATAAAGAAAATTCAAAGAGAGTGAGATGCCAGCTCTTTTCATTCAGTCAGTAGCTTCAAATATTTCTGGTATATGAATAACATGATGTTTTTCAATGGCAAAAATCAATGAATATTGTAAATGCACAAACAGTAATATCTCCACATTGCAAGGTGCAATTCTGAAATTTTTTGCTTTTTCCTGCTAATCCTAGCATGATAAAGAAGATTCAAAGAGAGTGATATGCCAGCTCTTTTCATTCAGTCAGTAGCTTCAAACATTTCTGGACGTTTTTCAATGGCAAAAATCAATGAATATTGTAAATGCACAAACAGTAATATCTCCGCATTGCAAGGTGCAATTCTGAAATTTTTTGCTTTTTCCTGCTAATCCTAGCATGATAAAGAAGATTCAAAGAGAGTGAGATGCCAGCTCTTTTCATTCAGTCAGTAGCTTCAAACATTTCTGGACGTTTTTCAATGGCAAAAATCAATGAATATTGTAAATGCACAAACAGTAATATCTCCGCATTGCAAGGTGCAATTCTGAAATTTTTTGCTTTTTCCTGCTAATCCTAGCATGATAAAGAAGATTCAAAGAGAGTGAGATGCCAGCTCTTTTCATTCAGTCAGTAGCTTCAAACATTTCTGGTATATGAATAACATGATGTTTTTCAATGGCAAAAATCAATGAATATTGTAAATGCACAAACAGTAATATCTCCGCATTGCAAGGTGCAATTCTGAAATTTTTTCCTTTTTCCTGCTAATCCTAGCATGATAAAGAAGATTCAAAGAGAGTGTGATGCCAGCTCTTTTCATTCAGTCAGTAGCTTCAAACATTTCTGGACGTTTTTCAATGGCAAAAATCAATGAATATTGTAAATGCACAAACAGTAATATCTCCGCATTGCAAGGTGCAATTCTGAAATTTTTCGCTTTTTCCTGCTAATCCTAGCATGATAAAGAAGATTCAAAGAGAGTGAGATGCCAGCTCCTTTCATTCAGTCAGTAGCTTCAAACATTTCTGGTATATGAATAACATGTTTTTCAATGGCAAAAATCAATGAATATTGTAAATGCACAAACAGTAATATCTCCACATTGCAAGGTGCAATTCTGAAATTTTTTGCTTTTTCCTGCTAATCCTAGCATGATAAAGAAGATTCAAAGAGAGTGAGATGCCAGCTCCTTTCATTCAGTCAGTAGCTTCAAACATTTCTGGACGTTTTTCAATGGCAAAAATCAATGAATATTGTAAATGCACAAACAGTAATCTCTCCGCATTGCAAGGTGCAATTCTGAAATTTTTTGCTTTTTCCTGCTAATCCTAGCATGATAAAGAAGATTCAAAGAGAGTGAGATGCCAGCTCTTTTCATTCAGTCAGTAGCTTCAAACATTTCTGGTATATGAATAACATGATGTTTTTCAATGGCAAAAATCAATGAATATTGTAAATGCACAAACAGTAATTTCTCCGCATTGCAAGGTGCAATTCTGAAATTTTTTGCTTTTTCCTTCTAATCCTAGCATGATAAAGAAGATTCAAAGAGAGTGAGATGCCAGCTCCTTTCATTCAGTCAGTAGCTTCAAACATTTCTGGACGTTTTTCAATGGCAAAAATTAATGAATATTGTAAATGCACAAACAGTAATATCTCCACATTGCAAGGTGCAATTCTGAATTTTTTTGCTTTTTCCTGCTCCTCTTAGCATGATAAAGAAGATTCAAAGAGAGTGAGATGCCAGCTCTTTTCATTCAGTCAGTAGCTTCAAACATTTCTGGTATATGAATAACATGTTTTTCAATGGCAAAAATCAATGAATATTGTAAATGCACAAACAGTAATTTCTCCGCATTGCAAGGTGCAATTCTGAAATTTTTTGCTTTTTCCTGCTATTCCTAGCATGATAAAGAAGATTCAAAGAGAGTGAGATGCCAGCTCCTTTCATTCAGTCAGTAGCTTCAAACATTTCTGGACGTTTTTCAATGGCAAAAATCAATGAATATTGTAAATGCACAAACAGTAATATCTCCACATTGCAAGGTGCAATTCTGAAATTTTTTGCTTTTTCCTGCTCCTCTTAGCATGATAAAGAAGATTCAAAGAGAGTGAGATGCCAGCTCTTTTCATTCAGTCAGTAGCTTCAAACATTTCTGGTATATGAATAACATGATGTTTTTCAATGGCAAAAATCAATGAATATTGTAAATGCACAAACAGTAATTTCTCCGCATTGCAAGGTGCAATTCTGAAATTTTTTGCTTTTTCCTGCTAATCCTAGCATGATAAAGAAGATTCAAAGAGAGTGAGATGCCAGCTCCTTTCATTCAGTCAGTAGCTTCAAACATTTCTGGTATATGAATAACATGATGTTTTTCAATGGCAAAAATCAATGAATATTGTAAATGCACAAACAGTAATTTCTCCGCATTGCAAGGTGCAATTCTGAAATTTTTTGCTTTTTCCTGCTAATCCTAGCATGATAAAGAAGATTCAAAGAGAGTGAGATGCCATCTCCTTTCATTCAGTCAGTAGCTTCAAACATTTCTGGACATTTTTCAATGGCAAAAATCAATGAATATTGTAAATGCACAAACAGTAATATCTCCACATTGCAACGTGCAATTCTGAAATTTTTTGCTTTTTCCTGCTCCTCTTAGCATGATAAAGAAGATTCAAAGAGAGTGAGATGCCAGCTCTTTTCATTCAGTCAGTAGCTTCAAACATTTCTGGTATATGAATAACATGATGTTTTTCAATGGCAAAAATCAATGAATATTGTAAATGCACAAAAAGTAATTTCTCCGCATTGCAAGGTGCAATTCTGAAATTTTTTGCTTTTTCCTGCTAATCCTAGCATGATAAAGAAGATTCAAAGAGAGTGAGATGCCAGCTCCTTTCATTCAGTCAGTAGCTTCAAACATTTCTGGACGTTTTTCAATGGCAAAAATCAATGAATATTGTAAATGCACAAACAGTAATATCTCCACATTGCAAGGTGAAATTCTGAAATTTTTTGCTTTTTCCTGCTCCTCTTAGCATGATAAAGAAGATTCAAAGAGAGTGAGATGCCAGCTCTTTTCATTCAGTCAGTAGCTTCAAACATTTCTGGTATATGAATAACATGATGTTTTTCAATGGCAAAAATCAATGAATATTGTAAATGCACAAACAGTAATTTCTCCGCATTGCAAGGTGCAATTCTGAATTTTTTTGCTTTTTCCTGCTAATCCTAGCATGATAAAGAAGATTCAAAGAGAGTGAGATGCCAGCTCCTTTCATTCAGTCAGTAGCTTCAAACATTTCTGGACGTTTTTCAATGGCAAAAATCAATGAATATTGTAAATGCACAAACAGTAATATCTCCACATTGCAAGGTGCAATTCTGAATTTTTTTGCTTTTTCCTGCTCCTCTTAGCATGATAAAGAAGATTCAAAGAGAGTGAGATGCCAGCTCTTTTCATTCAGTCAGTAGCTTCAAACATTTCTGGTATATGAATAACATGATGTTTTTCAATGGCAAAAATCAATGAATATTGTAAATGCACAAACAGTAATTTCTCCGCATTGCAAGGTGTAATTCTGAAATTTTTTGCTTTTTCCTGCTAATCCTAGCATGATAAAGAAGATTCAAAGAGAGTGAGATGCCAGCTCCTTTCATTCAGTCAGTAGCTTCAAACATTTCTGGACGTTTTTCAATGGCAAAAATCAATGAATATTGTAAATGCACAAACAGTAATATCTCCACATTGCAATGTGCAATTCTGAAATTTTTTGCTTTTTCCTGCTAATCCTGGCATGATAAAGAAGATTCAAAGAGAGTGAGATGCCAGCTCTTTTCATTCAGTCAGTAGCTTCAAACATTTCTGGACGTTTTTCAATGGCAAAAATCAATGAATATTGTAAATGCACAAACAGTAATATCTCCGCATTGCAAGGTGCAATTCTGAAATTTTTTGCTTTTTCCTGCTAATCCTAGCATGATAAAGAAGATTCAAAGAGAGTGAGATGCCAGCTCTTTTCATTCAGTCAGTAGCTTCAAACATTTCTGGTATATGAATAACATGATGTTTTTCAATGGCAAAAATCAATGAATATTGTAAATGCACAAACAGTAATATCTCCGCATTGCAAGGTGCAATTCTGAAATTTTTTCCTTTTTCCTGCTAATCCTAGCATGATAAAGAAGATTCAAAGAGAGTGAGATGCCAGCTCCTTTCATTCAGTCAGTAGCTTCAAACATTTCTGGACGTTTTTCAATGGCAAAAATCAATGAATATTGTAAATGCACAAACAGTAATATCTCCGCATTGCAAGGTGCAATTCTGAAATTTTTTGCTTTTTCCTGCTAATCCTAGCATGATAAAGAAGATTCAAAGAGAGTGAGATGCCAGCTCTTTTCATTCAGTCAGTAGCTTCAAACATTTCTGGTATATGAATAACATGATGTTTTTCAATGGCAAAAATCAATGAATATTGTAAATGCACAAACAGTAATTTCTCCGCATTGCAAGGTGCAATTCTGATTTTTTTTGCTTTTTCCTGCTAATCCTAGCATGATAAAGAAGATTCAAAGAGAGTGAGATGCCAGCTCCTTTCATTCAGTCAGTAGCTTCAAACATTTCTGGACGTTTTTCAATGGCAAAAATTAATGAATATTGTAAATGCACAAACAGTAATATCTCCACATTGCAACGTGCAATTCTGAATTTTTTTGCTTTTTCCTGCTCCTCTTAGCATGATAAAGAAGATTCAAAGAGAGTGAGATGCCAGCTCTTTTCATTCAGTCAGTAGCTTCAAACATTTCTGGTATATGAATAACATGTTTTTCAATGGCAAAAATCAATGAATATTGTAAATGCACAAACAGTAATTTCTCCGCATTGCAAGGTGCAATTCTGAAATTTTTTGCTTTTTCCTGCTATTCCTAGCATGATAAAGAAGATTCAAAGAGAGTGAGATGCCAGCTCCTTTCATTCAGTCAGTAGCTTCAAACATTTCTGGACGTTTTTCAATGGCAAAAATCAATGAATATTGTAAATGCACAAACAGTAATATCTCCACATTGCAAGGTGCAATTCTGAAATTTTTTGCTTTTTCCTGCTCCTCTTAGCATGATAAAGAAGATTCAAAGAGAGTGAGATGCCAGCTCTTTTCATTCAGTCAGTAGCTTCAAACATTTCTGGTATATGAATAACATGATGTTTTTCAATGGCAAAAATCAATGAATATTGTAAATGCACAAACAGTAATTTCTCCGCATTGCAAGGTGCAATTCTGAAATTTTTTACTTTTTCCTGCTAATCCTAGCATGATAAAGAAGATTCAAAGAGAGTGAGATGCCAGCTCCTTTCATTCAGTCAGTAGCTTCAAACATTTCTGGATGTTTTTCAATGGCAAAAATCAATGAATATTGTAAATGCACAAACAGTAATATCTCCACATTGCAACGTGCAATTCTGAAATTTTTTTGCTTTTTCCTGCTAATCCTGGCATGATAAAGAAGATTCAAAGAGAGTGAGATGCCAGCTCTTTTCATTCAGTCAGTAGCTTCAAACATTTCTGGTATATGAATAACATGATGTTTTTCAATGGCAAAAATCAATGAATATTGTAAATGCACAAACAGTAATTTCTCCGCATTGCAAGGTGCAATTCTGAAATTTTTTGCTTTTTCCTGCTAATCCTAGCATGATAAAGAAGATTCAAAGAGAGTGAGATGCCAGCTCCTTTCATTCAGTCAGTAGCTTCAAACATTTCTGGACATTTTTCAATGGCAAAAATCAATGAATATTGTAAATGCACAAATAGTAATATCTCCACATTGCAACGTGCAATTCTGAAATTTTTTGCTTTTTCCTGCTCCTCTTAGCATGATAAAGAAGATTTAAAGAGAGTGAGATTCCAGCTCTTTTCATTCAGTCAGTAGCTTCAAACATTTCTGGTATATGAATAACATGATGTTTTTCAATGGCAAAAATCAATGAATATTGTAAATGCACAAACAGTAATTTCTCCGCATTGCAAGGTGCAATTCTGAAATTTTTTGCTTTTTCCTGCTAATCCTAGCATGATAAAGAAGATTCAAAGAGAGTGAGATGCCAGCTCCTTTCATTCAGTCAGTAGCTTCAAACATTTCTGGACGTTTTTCAATGGCAAAAATCAATGAATATTGTAAATCACAAACAGTAATATCTCCACATTGCAAGGTGCAATTCTGAAATTTTTTGCTTTTTCCTGCTCCTCTTAGCATGATAAAGAAGATTCAAAGAGAGTGAGATGCCAGCTCTTTTCATTCAGTCAGTAGCTTCAAACATTTCTGGTATATGAATAACATGATGTTTTTCAATGGCAAAAATCAATGAATATTGTAAATGCACAAACAGTAATTTCTCCGCATTGCAAGGTGCAATTCTGAAATTTTTTGCTTTTTCCTGCTAATCCTAGCATGATAAAGAAGATTCAAAGAGAGTGAGATGCCAGCTCCTTTCATTCAGTCAGTAGCTTCAAACATTTCTGGATGTTTTTCAATGGCAAAAATCAATGAATATTGTAAATGCACAAACAGTAATATCTCCACATTGCAACGTGCAATTCTGAAATTTTTTTGCTTTTTCCTGCTAATCCTGGCATGATAAAGAAGATTCAAAGAGAGTGAGATGCCAGCTCTTTTCATTCAGTCAGTAGCTTCAAACATTTCTGGTATATGAATAACATGATGTTTTTCAATGGCAAAAATCAATGAATATTGTAAATGCACAAACAGTAATTTCTCCGCATTGCAAGGTGCAATTCTGAAATTTTTTGCTTTTTCCTGCTAATCCTAGCATGATAAAGAAGATTCAAAGAGAGTGAGATGCCAGCTCCTTTCATTCAGTCAGTAGCTTCAAACATTTCTGGACATTTTTCAATGGCAAAAATCAATGAATATTGTAAATGCACAAACAGTAATATCTCCACATTGCAACGTGCAATTCTGAAATTTTTTGCTTTTTCCTGCTCCTCTTAGCATGATAAAGAAGATTCAAAGAGAGTGAGATGCCAGCTCTTTTCATTCAGTCAGTAGCTTCAAACATTTCTGGTATATGAATAACATGATGTTTTTCAATGGCAAAAATCAATGAATATTGTAAATGCACAAACAGTAATTTCTCCGCATTGCAAGGTGCAATTCTGAAATTTTTTGCTTTTTCCTGCTAATCCTAGCATGATAAAGAAGATTCAAAGAGAGTGAGATGCCAGCTCCTTTCATTCAGTCAGTAGCTTCAAACATTTCTGGACGTTTTTCAATGGCAAAAATCAATGAATATTGTAAATGCACAAACAGTAATATCTCCACATTGCAAGGTGCAATTCTGAAATTTTTTGCTTTTTCCTGCTCCTCTTAGCATGATAAAGAAGATTCAAAGAGAGTGAGATGCCAGCTCTTTTCATTCAGTCAGTAGCTTCAAACATTTCTGGTATATGAATAACATGATGTTTTTCAATGGCAAAAATCAATGAATATTGTAAATGCACAAACAGTAATTTCTCCGCATTGCAAGGTGCAATTCTGAAATTTTTTGCTTTTTCCTGCTAATCCTAGCATGATAAAGAAGATTCAAATAGAGTGAGATGCCAGCTCCTTTCATTCAGTCAGTAGCTTCAAACATTTCTGGACGTTTTTCAATGGCAAAAATCAATGAATATTGTAAATGCACAAACAGTAATATCTCCACATTGCAAGGTGCAATTCTGAAATTTTTTGCTTTTTCCTGCTCCTCTTAGCATGATAAAGAAGATTCAAAGAGAGTGAGATGCCAGCTCTTTTCATTCAGTCAGTAGCTTCAAACATCTCTGGTATATGAATAACATGATGTTTTTCAATGGCAAAAATCAATGAATATTGTAAATGCACAAACAGTAATTTCTCCGCATTGCAAGGTGCAATTCTGAAATTTTTTGCTTTTTCCTGCTAATCCTAGCTTGATAAAGAAGATTCAAAGAGCGTGAAATGCCAGCTCCTTTCATTCAGTCAGTAGCTTCAAACATTTCTGGACGTTTTTCAATGGCAAAAATCAATGAATATTGTAAATGCACAAACAGTAATATCTCCACATTGCAACGTGCAATTCTGAAATTTTTTGCTTTTTCCTGCTCCTCTTAGCATGATAAAGAAGATTCAAAGAGAGTGAGATGCCAGCTCTTTTCATTCAGTCAGTAGCTTCAAACATTTCTTTTATATGAATAACATGATGTTTTTCAATGGCAAAAATCAATGAATATTGTAAATGCACAAACAGTAATTTCTCCGCATTGCAAGGTGCAATTCTGAAATTTTTTGCTTTTTCCTGCTAATCCTAGCATGATAAAGAAGATTCAAAGAGAGTGAGATGCCAGCTCCTTTCATTCAGTCAGTAGCTTCAAACATTTCTGGACGTTTTTCAATGGCAAAAATCAATGAATATTGTAAATGCACAAACAGTAATATCTCCACATTGCAAGGTGCAATTCTGAAATTTTTTGCTTTTTCCTGCTAATCCTGGCATGATAAAGAAGATTCAAAGAGAGTGAGATGCCAGCTCTTTTCATTCAGTCAGTAGCTTCAAACATTTCTGGTATATGAATAACATGATGTTTTTCAATGGCAAAAATCAATGAATATTGTAAATGCACAAACAGTAATTTCTCCGCATTGCAAGGTGCAATTCTGAAATTTTTTGCTTTTTCCTGCTAATCCTAGCATGATAAAGAAGATTCAAAGAGAGTGAGATGCCAGCTCCTTTCATTCAGTCAGTAGCTTCAAACATTTCTGGACGTTTTTCAATGGCAAAAATCAATGAATATTGTAAATGCACAAACAGTAATATCTCCACATTGCAAGGTGCAATTCTGAAATTTTTTGCTTTTTCCTGCTCCTCTTAGCATGATAAAGAAGATTCAAAGAGAGTGAGATGCCAGCTCTTTTCATTCAGTCAGTAGCTTCAAACATCTCTGGTATATGAATAACATGATGTTTTTCAATGGCAAAAATCAATGAATATTGTAAATGCACAAACAGTAATTTCTCTGCATTGCAAGGTGCAATTCTGAAATTTTTTGCTTTTTCCTGCTAATCCTATCATGATAAAGAAGATTCAAAGAGAGTGAGATGCCAGCTCCTTTCAT
The DNA here is from genome assembly GCF_046119375.1 of Phyllobates terribilis. Taxonomy (NCBI): domain Eukaryota; kingdom Metazoa; phylum Chordata; class Amphibia; order Anura; family Dendrobatidae; genus Phyllobates; species Phyllobates terribilis. The sequence continues at coordinate 20,275 of NW_027365262.1, read as the reverse complement.
TCAGTCAGTAGCTTCAAACATTTCTGGACGTTTTTCAATGGCAAAAATCAATGAATATTGTAAATGCAGAAACAGTAATATCTCCACATTGCAACGTGCAATTCTGAAATTTTTTGTTTTCCTGCTCCTCTTAGCATGATAAAGAAGATTCAAAGAGAGTGAGATGCCAGCTCTTTTCATTGTCAGTAGCTTCAAACATTTCTGGTATATGAATAACATGATGTTTTTCAATGGCAAAAATCAATGAATATTGTAAATGCACAAACAGTAATTTCTCCGCATTGCAAGGTGCAATTCTGAAATTTTTTGCTTTTTCCTGCTAATCCTAGCATGATAAAAAAGATTCAAAGAGAGTGAGATGCCAGCTCCTTTCATTCAGTCAGTAGCTTCAAACATTTCTGGACGTTTTTCAATGGCAAAAATCAATGAATATTGTAAATGCACAAACAGTAATTTCTCCGCATTGCAAGGTGCAATTCTGAAATTTTTTGCTTTTTCCTGCTAATCCTAGCATGATAAAGAAGATTCAAAGAGAGTGAGATGCCAGCTCCTTTCATTCAGTCAGTAGCTTCAAACATTTCTGGACGTTTTTCAATGGCAAAAATCAATGAATATTGTAAATGCACAAACAGTAATATCTCCACATTGCAAGGTGCAATTCTGAAATTTTTTGCTTTTTCCTGCTAATCCTGGCATGATAAAGAAGATTCAAAGAGAGTGAGATGCCAGCTCTTTTCATTCAGTCAGTAGCTTCAAACATTTCTGGTATATGAATAACATGATGTTTTTCAATGGCAAAAATCAATGAATATTGTAAATGCACAAACAGTAATTTCTCCGCATTGCAAGGTGCAATTCTGAAATTTTTTGCTTTTTCCTGCTAATCCTAGCATGATAAAGAAGATTCAAAGAGAGTGAGATGCCAGCTCCTTTCATTCAGTCAGTAGCTTCAAACATTTCTGGACATTTTTCAATGGCAAAAATCAATGAATATTGTAAATGCACAAACAGTAATATCTCCACATTGCAAGGTGCAATTCTGAAATTTTTTGCTTTTTCCTGCTCCTCTTAGCATGATAAAGAAGATTCAAAGAGAGTGAGATGCCAGCTCTTTTCATTCAGTCAGTAGCTTCAAACATTTCTGGTATATGAATAACATGATGTTTTTCAATGGCAAAAATCAATGAATATTGTAAATGCACAAACAGTAATTTCTCCGCATTGCAAGGTGCAATTCTGAAATTTTTTGCTTTTTCCTGCTAATCCTAGCATGATAAAGAAGATTCAAAGAGAGTGAGATGCCAGCTCCTTTCATTCAGTCAGTAGCTTCAAACATTTCTGGACGTTTTTCAATGGCAAAAATCAATGAATATTGTAAATGCACAAACAGTAATATCTCCACATTGCAAGGTGCAATTCTGAAATTTTTTGCTTTTTCCTGCTCCTCTTAGCATGATAAAGAAGATTCAAAGAGAGTGAGATGCCAGCTCTTTTCATTCAGTCAGTAGCTTCAAACATCTCTGGTATATGAATAACATGATGTTTTTCAATGGCAAAAATCAATGAATATTGTAAATGCACAAACAGTAATTTCTCCGCATTGCAAGGTGCAATTCTGAAATTTTTTGCTTTTTCCTGCTAATCCTAGCTTGATAAAGAAGATTCAAAGAGAGTGAAATGCCAGCTCCTTTCATTCAGTCAGTAGCTTCAAACATTTCTGGACGTTTTTCAATGGCAAAAATCAATGAATATTGTAAATGCACAAACAGTAATATCTCCACATTGCAACGTGCAATTCTGAAATTTTTTGCTTTTTCCTGCTCCTCTTAGCATGATAAAGAAGATTCAAAGAGAGTGAGATGCCAGCTCTTTTCATTCAGTCAGTAGCTTCAAACATTTCTGGTATATGAATAACATGATGTTTTTCAATGGCAAAAATCAATGAATATTGTAAATGCACAAACAGTAATTTCTCCGCATTGCAAGGTGCAATTCTGAAATTTTTTGCTTTTTCCTGCTAATCCTAGCATGATAAAGAAGATTCAAAGAGAGTGAGATGCCAGCTCCTTTCATTCAGTCAGTAGCTTCAAACATTTCTGGACATTTTTCAATGGCAAAAATCAATGAATATTGTAAATGCACAAACAGTAATATCTCCACATTGCAACGTGCAATTCTGAAATTTTTTGCTTTTTCCTGCTCCTCTTAGCATGATAAAGAAGATTCAAAGAGAGTGAGATGCCAGCTCTTTTCATTCAGTCAGTAGCTTCAAACATTTCTGGTATATGAATAACATGATGTTTTTCAATGGCAAAAATCAATGAATATTGTAAATGCACAAACAGTAATTTCTCCGCATTGCAAGGTGCAATTCTGAAATTTTTTGCTTTTTCCTGCTAATCCTAGCATGATAAAGAAGATTCAAAGAGAGTGAGATGCCAGCTCCTTTCATTCAGTCAGTAGCTTCAAACATTTCTGGACGTTTTTCAATGGCAAAAATCAATGAATATTGTAAATGCACAAACAGTAATATCTCCACATTGCAAGGTGCAATTCTGAAATTTTTTGCTTTTTCCTGCTCCTCTTAGCATGATAAAGAAGATTCAAAGAGAGTGAGATGCCAGCTCTTTTCATTCAGTCAGTAGCTTCAAACATCTCTGGTATATGAATAACATGATGTTTTTCAATGGCAAAAATCAATGAATATTGTAAATGCACAAACAGTAATTTCTCTGCATTGCAAGGTGCAATTCTGAAATTTTTTGCTTTTTCCTGCTAATCCTAGCATGATAAAGAAGATTCAAAGAGAGTGAGATGCCAGCTCCTTTCATTCAGTCAGTAGCTTCAAACATTTCTGGACGTTTTTCAATGGCAAAAATCAATGAATATTGTAAATGCAGAAACAGTAATATCTCTACATTGCAACGTGCAATTCTGAAATTTTTTGTTTTCCTGCTCCTCTTAGCATGATAAAGAAGATTCAAAGAGAGTGAGATGCCAGCTCTTTTCATTGTCAGTAGCTTCAAACATTTCTGGTATATGAATAACATGATGTTTTTCAATGGCAAAAATCAATGAATATTGTAAATGCACAAACAGTAATTTCTCCGCATTGCAAGGTGCAATTCTGAAATTTTTTGCTTTTTCCTGCTAATCCTAGCATGATAAAGAAGATTCAAAGAGAGTGAGATGCCAGCTCCTTTCATTCAGTCAGTAGCTTCAAACATTTCTGGACGTTTTTCAATGGCAAAAATCAATGAATATTGTAAATGCACAAACAGTAATTTCTCCGCATTGCAAGGTGCAATTCTGAAATTTTTTGCTTTTTCCTGCTAATCCTAGCATGATAAAGAAGATTCAAAGAGAGTGAGATGCCAGCTCCTTTCATTCAGTCAGTAGCTTCAAACATTTCTGGACGTTTTTCAATGGCAAAAATCAATGAATATTGTAAATGCACAAACAGTAATATCTCCACATTGCAAGGTGCAATTCTGAAATTTTTTGCTTTTTCCTGCTAATCCTGGCATGATAAAGAAGATTCAAAGAGAGTGAGATGCCAGCTCTTTTCATTCAGTCAGTAGCTTCAAACATTTCTGGTATATGAATAACATGATGTTTTTCAATGGCAAAAATCAATCAATATTGTAAATGCACAAACAGTAATTTCTCCGCATTGCAAGGTGCAATTCTGAAATTTTTTGCTTTTTCCTGCTAATCCTAGCATGATAAAGAAGATTCAAAGAGAGTGAGATGCCAGCTCCTTTCATTCAGTCAGTAGCTTCAAACATTTCTGGACATTTTTCAATGGCAAAAATCAATGAATATTGTAAATGCACAAACAGTAATATCTCCACATTGCAACGTGCAATTCTGAAATTTTTTGCTTTTTCCTGCTCCTCTTAGCATGATAAAGAAGATTCAAAGAGAGTGAGATGCCAGCTCTTTTCATTCAGTCAGTAGCTTCAAACATTTCTGGTATATGAATAACATGATGTTTTTCAATGGCAAAAATCAATGAATATTGTAAATGCACAAACAGTAATTTCTCCGCATTGCAAGGTGCAATTCTGAAATTTCTTGCTTTTTCCTGCTCCTCTTAGCATGATAAAGAAGATTCAAAGAGAGTGAGATGCCAGCTTTTTTCATTCAGTCAGTAGCTTCAAACATTTCTGGTATATGAATAACATGATGTTTTTCAATGGCAAAAATCAATGAATATTGTAAATGCACAAACAGTAATTTCTCCGCATTGCAAGGTGCAATTCTGAAATTTTTTGCTTTTTCCTGCTAATCCTAGCATGATAAAGAAGATTCAAAGAGAGTGAGATGCCAGCTCCTTTCATTCAGTCAGTAGCTTCAAACATTTCTGGATGTTTTTCAATGGCAAAAATCAATGAATATTGTAAATGCACAAACAGTAATATCTCCACATTGCAAGGTGCAATTCTGAAATTTTTTTGCTTTTTCCTGCTAATCCTGGCATGATAAAGAAGATTCAAAGAGAGTGAGATGCCAGCTCTTTTCATTCAGTCAGTAGCTTCAAACATTTCTGGTATATGAATAACATGATGTTTTTCAATGGCAAAAATCAATGAATATTGTAAATGCACAAACAGTAATTTCTCCGCATTGCAAGGTGCAATTCTGAAATTTTTTGCTTTTTCCTGCTAATCCTAGCATGATAAAGAAGATTCAAAGAGAGTGAGATGCCAGCTCCTTTCATTCAGTCAGTAGCTTCAAACATTTCTGGACATTTTTCAATGGCAAAAATCAATGAATATTGTAAATGCACAAACAGTAATATCTCCACATTGCAACGTGCAATTCTGAAATTTTTTGCTTTTTCCTGCTCCTCTTAGCATGATAAAGAAGATTCAAAGAGAGTGAGATGCCAGCTCTTTTCATTCAGTCAGTAGCTTCAAACATTTCTGGTATATGAATAACATGATGTTTTTCAATGGCAAAAATCAATGAATATTGTAAATGCACAAACAGTAATTTCTCCGCATTGCAAGGTGCAATTCTGAAATTTTTTGCTTTTTCCTGCTAATCCTAGCATGATAAAGAAGATTCAAAGAGAGTGAGATGCCAGCTCCTTTCATTCAGTCAGTAGCTTCAAACATTTCTGGATGTTTTTCAATGGCAAAAATCAATGAATATTGTAAATGCACAAACAGTAATATCTCCACATTGCAAGGTGCAATTCTGAAATTTTTTGCTTTTTCCTGCTCCTCTTAGCATGATAAAGAAGATTCAAAGAGAGTGAGATGCCAGCTCTTTTCATTCAGTCAGTAGCTTCAAACATTTCTGGTATATGAATAACATGATGTTTTTCAATGGCAAAAATCAATGAATATTGTAAATGCACAAACAGTAATTTCTCCGCATTGCAAGGTGCAATTCTGAAATTTTTTGCTTTTTCCTGCTAATCCTAGCATGATAAAGAAGATTCAAAGAGAGTGAGATGCCAGCTCCTTTCATTCAGTCAGTAGCTTCAAACATTTCTGGACGTTTTTCAATGGCAAAAATCAATGAATATTGTAAATGCACAAACAGTAATATCTCCACATTGCAAGGTGCAATTCTGAAATTTTTTGCTTTTTCCTGCTCCTCTTAGCATGATAAAGAAGATTCAAAGAGAGTGAGATGCCAGCTCTTTTCATTCAGTCAGTAGCTTCAAACATCTCTGGTATATGAATAACATGATGTTTTTCAATGGCAAAAATCAATGAATATTGTAAATGCACAAACAGTAATTCTCCGCATTGCAAGGTGCAATTCTGAAATTTTTTGCTTTTTCCTGCTAATCCTAGCTTGATAAAGAAGATTCAAAGAGAGTGAAATGCCAGCTCCTTTCATTCAGTCAGTAGCTTCAAACATTTCTGGACGTTTTTCAATGGCAAAAATCAATGAATATTGTAAATGCACAAACAGTAATATCTCCACATTGCAACGTGCAATTCTGAAATTTTTTGCTTTTTCCTGCTCCTCTTAGCATGATAAAGAAGATTCAAAGAGAGTGAGATGCCAGCTCTTTTCATTCAGTCAGTAGCTTCAAACATTTCTGGTATATGAATAACATGATGTTTTTCAATGGCAAAAATCAATGAATATTGTAAATGCACAAACAGTAATTTCTCCGCATTGCAAGGTGCAATTCTGAAATTTTTTGCTTTTTCCTGCTAATCCTAGCATGATAAAGAAGATTCAAAGAGAGTGAGATGCCAGCTCCTTTCATTCAGTCAGTAGCTTCAAACATTTCTGGACGTTTTTCAATGGCAAAAATCAATGAATATTGTAAATGCACAAACAGTAATATCTCCACATTGCAAGGTGCAATTCTGAAATTTTTTGCTTTTTCCTGCTAATCCTGGCATGATAAAGAAGATTCAAAGAGAGTGAGATGCCAGCTCTTTTCATTCAGTCAGTAGCTTCAAACATTTCTGGTATATGAATAACATGATGTTTTTCAATGGCAAAAATCAATGAATATTGTAAATGCACAAACAGTAATTTCTCCGCATTGCAAGGTGCAATTCTGAAATTTTTTGCTTTTTCCTGCTAATCCTAGCATGATAAAGAAGATTCAAAGAGAGTGAGATGCCAGCTCCTTTCATTCAGTCAGTAGCTTCAAACATTTCTGGACATTTTTCAATGGCAAAAATCAATGAATATTGTAAATGCACAAACAGTAATATCTCCACATTGCAACGTGCAATTCTGAAATTTTTTGCTTTTTCCTGCTCCTCTTAGCATGATAAAGAAGATTCAAAGAGAGTGAGATGCCAGCTCTTTTCATTCAGTCAGTAGCTTCAAACATTTCTGGTATATGAATAACATGATGTTTTTCAATGGCAAAAATCAATGAATATTGTAAATGCACAAACAGTAATTTCTCCGCATTGCAAGGTGCAATTCTGAAATTTTTTGCTTTTTCCTGCTAATCCTAGCATGATAAAGAAGATTCAAAGAGAGTGAGATGCCAGCTCCTTTCATTCAGTCAGTAGCTTCAAACATTTCTGGACGTTTTTCAATGGCAAAAATCAATGAATATTGTAAATGCACAAACAGTAATATCTCCACATTGCAAGGTGCAATTCTGAAATTTTTTGCTTTTTCCTGCTCCTCTTAGCATGATAAAGAAGATTCAAAGAGAGTGAGATGCCAGCTCTTTTCATTCAGTCAGTAGCTTCAAACATCTCTGGTATATGAATAACATGATGTTTTTCAATGGCAAAAATCAATGAATATTGTAAATGCACAAACAGTAATTTCTCTGCATTGCAAGGTGCAATTCTGAAATTTTTTGCTTTTTCCTGCTAATCCTAGCATGATAAAGAAGATTCAAAGAGAGTGAGATGCCAGCTCCTTTCATTCAGTCAGTAGCTTCAAACATTTCTGGACGTTTTTCAATGGCAAAAATCAATGAATATTGTAAATGCAGAAACAGTAATATCTCCACATTGCAACGTGCAATTCTGAAATTTTTTGTTTTCCTGCTCCTCTTAGCATGATAAAGAAGATTCAAAGAGAGTGAGATGCCAGCTCTTTTCATTGTCAGTAGCTTCAAACATTTCTGGTATATGAATAACATGATGTTTTTCAATGGCAAAAATCAATGAATATTGTAAATGCACAAACAGTAATTTCTCCGCATTGCAAGGTGCAATTCTGAAATTTTTTGCTTTTTCCTGCTAATCCTAGCATGATAAAGAAGATTCAAAGAGAGTGAGATGCCAGCTCCTTTCATTCAGTCAGTAGCTTCAAACATTTCTGGACGTTTTTCAATGGCAAAAATCAATGAATATTGTAAATGCACAAACAGTAATTTCTCCGCATTGCAAGGTGCAATTCTGAAATTTTTTGCTTTTTCCTGCTAATCCTAGCATGATAAAGAAGATTCAAAGAGAGTGAGATGCCAGCTCCTTTCATTCAGTCAGTAGCTTCAAACATTTCTGGACGTTTTTCAATGGCAAAAATCAATGAATATTGTAAATGCACAAACAGTAATATCTCCACATTGCAAGGTGCAATTCTGAAATTTTTTGCTTTTTCCTGCTCCTCTTAGCATGATAAAGAAGATTCAAAGAGAGTGAGATGCCAGCTCTTTTCATTCAGTCAGTAGCTTCAAACATCTCTGGTATATGAATAACATGATGTTTTTCAATGGCAAAAATCAATGAATATTGTAAATGCACAAACAGTAATTTCTCCGCATTGCAAGGTGCAATTCTGAAATTTTTTGCTTTTTCCTGCTAATCCTAGCTTGATAAAGAAGATTCAAAGAGAGTGAAATGCCAGCTCCTTTCATTCAGTCAGTAGCTTCAAACATTTCTGGACGTTTTTCAATGGCAAAAATCAATGAATATTGTAAATGCAAAAACAGTAATATCTCCATATTGCAACGTGCAATTCTGAAATTTTTTGCTTTTTCCTGCTCCTCTTAGCATGATAAAGAAGATTCAAAGAGAGTGAGATGCCAGCTCTTTTCATTCAGTCAGTAGCTTCAAACATTTCTTTTATATGAATAACATGATGTTTTTCAATGGCAAAAATCAATGAATATTGTAAATGCACAAACAGTAATTTCTCCGCATTGCAAGGTGCAATTCTGAAATTTTTTGCTTTTTCCTGCTAATCCTAGCATGATAAAGAAGATTCAAAGAGAGTGAGATGCCAGCTCCTTTCATTCAGTCAGTAGCTTCAAACATTTCTGGACGTTTTTCAATGGCAAAAATCAATGAATATTGTAAATGCACAAACAGTAATATCTCCACATTGCAAGGTGCAATTCTGAAATTTTTTGCTTTTTCCTGCTAATCCTGGCATGATAAAGAAGATTCAAAGAGAGTGAGATGCCAGCTCTTTTCATTCAGTCAGTAGCTTCAAACATTTCTGGTATATGAATAACATGATGTTTTTCAATGGCAAAAATCAATGAATATTGTAAATGCACAAACAGTAATTTCTCCGCATTGCAAGGTGCAATTCTGAAATTTTTTGCTTTTTCCTGCTAATCCTAGCATGATAAAGAAGATTCAAAGAGAGTGAGATGCCAGCTCCTTTCATTCAGTCAGTAGCTTCAAACATTTCTGGACGTTTTTCAATGGCAAAAATCAATGAATATTGTAAATGCACAAACAGTAATATCTCCACATTGCAAGGTGCAATTCTGAAATTTTTTGCTTTTTCCTGCTCCTCTTAGCATGATAAAGAAGATTCAAAGAGAGTGAGATGCCAGCTCTTTTCATTCAGTCAGTAGCTTCAAACATCTCTGGTATATGAATAACATGATGTTTTTCAATGGCAAAAATCAATGAATATTGTAAATGCACAAACAGTAATTTCTCTGCATTGCAAGGTGCAATTCTGAAATTTTTTGCTTTTTCCTGCTAATCCTAGCATGATAAAGAAGATTCAAAGAGAGTGAGATGCCAGCTCCTTTCATTCAGTCAGTAGCTTCAAACATTTCTGGACGTTTTTCAATGGCAAAAATCAATGAATATTGTAAATGCAGAAACAGTAATATCTCCACATTGCAACGTGCAATTCTGAAATTTTTTGTTTTCCTGCTCCTCTTAGCATGATAAAGAAGATTCAAAGAGAGTGAGATGCCAGCTCTTTTCATTGTCAGTAGCTTCAAATATTTCTGGTATATGAATAACATGATGTTTTTCAATGGCAAAAATCAATGAATATTGTAAATGCACAAACAGTAATTTCTCCGCATTGCAAGGTGCAATTCTGAAATTTTTTGCTTTTTCCTGCTAATCCTAGCATGATAAAGAAGATTCAAAGAGAGTGAGATGCCAGCTCCTTTCATTCAGTCAGTAGCTTCAAACATTTCTGGACGTTTTTCAATGGCAAAAATCAATGAATATTGTAAATGCACAAACAGTAATTTCTCCGCATTGCAAGGTGCAATTCTGAAATTTTTTGCTTTTTCCTGCTAATCCTAGCATGATAAAGAAGATTCAAAGAGAGTGAGATGCCAGCTCCTTTCATTCAGTCAGTAGCTTCAAACATTTCTGGATGTTTTTCAATGGCAAAAATCAATGAATATTGTAAATGCACAAACAGTAATATCTCCACATTGCAAGGTGCAATTCTGAAATTTTTTGCTTTTTCCTGCTAATCCTGGCATGATAAAGAAGATTCAAAGAGAGTGAGATGCCAGCTCTTTTCATTCAGTCAGTAGCTTCAAACATTTCTGGTATATGAATAACATGATGTTTTTCAATGGCAAAAATCAATGAATATTGTAAATGCACAAACAGTAATTTCTCCGCATTGCAAGGTGCAATTCTGAAATTTTTTGCTTTTTCCTGCTAATCCTAGCATGATAAAGAAGATTCAAAGAGAGTGAGATGCCAGCTCCTTTCATTCAGTCAGTAGCTTCAAACATTTCTGGACATTTTTCAATGGCAAAAATCAATGAATATTGTAAATGCACAAACAGTAATATCTCCACATTGCAACGTGCAATTCTGAAATTTTTTGCTTTTTCCTGCTCCTCTTAGCATGATAAAGAAGATTCAAAGAGAGTGAGATGCCAGCTCTTTTCATTCAGTCAGTAGCTTCAAACATTTCTGGTATATGAATAACATGATGTTTTTCAATGGCAAAAATCAATGAATATTGTAAATGCACAAACAGTAATTTCTCCGCATTGCAAGGTGCAATTCTGAAATTTTTTGCTTTTTCCTGCTAATCCTAGCATGATAAAGAAGATTCAAAGAGAGTGAGATGCCAGCTCCTTTCATTCAGTCAGTAGCTTCAAACATTTCTGGACGTTTTTCAATGGCAAAAATCAATGAATATTGTAAATGCACAAACAGTAATATCTCCACATTGCAAGGTGCAATTCTGAAATTTTTTGCTTTTTCCTGCTCCTCTTAGCATGATAAAGAAGATTCAAAGAGAGTGAGATGCCAGCTCTTTTCATTCAGTCAGTAGCTTCAAACATTTCTGGTATATGAATAACATGATGTTTTTCAATGGCAAAAATCAATGAATATTGTAAATGCACAAACAGTAATTTCTCCGCATTGCAAGGTGCAATTCTGAAATTTTTTGCTTTTTCCTGCTAATCCTAGCATGATAAAGAAGATTCAAAGAGAGTGAGATGCCAGCTCCTTTCATTCAGTCAGTAGCTTCAAACATTTCTGGACGTTTTTCAATGGCAAAAATCAATGAATATTGTAAATGCACAAACAGTAATATCTCCACATTGCAAGGTGCAATTCTGAAATTTTTTGCTTTTTCCTGCTCCTCTTAGCATGATAAAGAAGATTCAAAGAGAGTGAGATGCCAGCTCTTTTCATTCAGTCAGTAGCTTCAAACATCTCTGGTATATGAATAACATGATGTTTTTCAATGGCAAAAATCAATGAATATTGTAAATGCACAAACAGTAATTTCTCCGCATTGCAAGGTGCAATTCTGAAATTTTTTGCTTTTTCCTGCTAATCCTAGCTTGATAAAGAAGATTCAAAGAGAGTGAAATGCCAGCTCCTTTCATTCAGTCAGTAGCTTCAAACATTTCTGGACGTTTTTCAATGGCAAAAATCAATGAATATTGTAAATGCACAAACAGTAATATCTCCACATTGCAACGTGCAATTCTGAAATTTTTTGCTTTTTCCTGCTCCTCTTAGCATGATAAAGAAGATTCAAAGAGAGTGAGATGCCAGCTCTTTTCATTCAGTCAGTAGCTTCAAACATTTCTGGTATATGAATAACATGATGTTTTTCAATGGCAAAAATCAATGAATATTGTAAATGCACAAACAGTAATTTCTCCGCATTGCAAGGTGCAATTCTGAAATTTTTTGCTTTTTCCTGCTAATCCTAGCATGATAAAGAAGATTCAAAGAGAGTGAGATGCCAGCTCCTTTCATTCAGTCAGTAGCTTCAAACATTTCTGGACGTTTTTCAATGGCAAAAATCAATGAATATTGTAAATGCACAAACAGTAATATCTCCACATTGCAAGGTGCAATTCTGAAATTTTTTGCTTTTTCCTGCTAATCCTGGCATGATAAAGAAGATTCAAAGAGAGTGAGATGCCAGCTCTTTTCATTCAGTCAGTAGCTTCAAACATTTCTGGTATATGAATAACATGATGTTTTTCAATGGCAAAAATCAATGAATATTGTAAATGCACAAACAGTAATTTCTCCGCATTGCAAGGTGCAATTCTGAAATTTTTTGCTTTTTCCTGCTAATCCTAGCATGATAAAGAAGATTCAAAGAGAGTGAGATGCCAGCTCCTTTCATTCAGTCAGTAGCTTCAAACATTTCTGGACATTTTTCAATGGCAAAAATCAATGAATATTGTAAATGCACAAACAGTAATATCTCCACATTGCAACGTGCAATTCTGAAATTTTTTGCTTTTTCCTGCTCCTCTTAGCATGATAAAGAAGATTCAAAGAGAGTGAGATGCCAGCTCTTTTCATTCAGTCAGTAGCTTCAAACATTTCTGGTATATGAATAACATGATGTTTTTCAATGGCAAAAATCAATGAATATTGTAAATGCACAAACAGTAATTTCTCCGCATTGCAAGGTGCAATTCTGAAATTTTTTGCTTTTTCCTGCTAATCCTAGCATGATAAAGAAGATTCAAAGAGAGTGAGATGCCAGCTCCTTTCATTCAGTCAGTAGCTTCAAACATTTCTGGACGTTTTTCAATGGCAAAAATCAATGAATATTGTAAATGCACAAACAGTAATATCTCCACATTGCAAGGTGCAATTCTGAAATTTTTTGCTTTTTCCTGCTCCTCTTAGCATGATAAAGAAGATTCAAAGAGAGTGAGATGCCAGCTCTTTTCATTCAGTCAGTAGCTTCAAACATCTCTGGTATATGAATAACATGATGTTTTTCAATGGCAAAAATCAATGAATATTGTAAATGCACAAACAGTAATTTCTCTGCATTGCAAGGTGCAATTCTGAAATTTTTTGCTTTTTCCTGCTAATCCTAGCATGATAAAGAAGATTCAAAGAGAGTGAGATGCCAGCTCCTTTCATTCAGTCAGTAGCTTCAAACATTTCTGGATGTTTTTCAATGGCAAAAATCAATGAATATTGTAAATGCAGAAACAGTAATATCTCCACATTGCAACGTGCAATTCTGAAATTTTTTGTTTTCCTGCTCCTCTTAGCATGATAAAGAAGATTCAAAGAGAGTGAGATGCCAGCTCTTTTCATTGTCAGTAGCTTCAAACATTTCTGGTATATGAATAACATGATGTTTTTCAATGGCAAAAATCAATGAATATTGTAAATGCACAAACAGTAATTTCTCCGCATTGCAAGGTGCAATTCTGAAATTTTTTGCTTTTTCCTGCTAATCCTAGCATGATAAAGAAGATTCAAAGAGAGTGAGATGCCAGCTCCTTTCATTCAGTCAGTAGCTTCAAACATTTCTGGACGTTTTTCAATGGCAAAAATCAATGAATATTGTAAATGCACAAACAGTAATTTCTCCGCATTGCAAGGTGCAATTCTGAAATTTTTTGCTTTTTCCTGCTAATCCTAGCATGATAAAGAAGATTCAAAGAGAGTGAGATGCCAGCTCCTTTCATTCAGTCAGTAGCTTCAAACATTTCTGGACGTTTTTCAATGGCAAAAATCAATGAATATTGTAAATGCACAAACAGTAATATCTCCACATTGCAAGGTGCAATTCTGAAATTTTTTGCTTTTTCCTGCTAATCCTGGCATGATAAAGAAGATTCAAAGAGAGTGAGATGCCAGCTCTTTTCATTCAGTCAGTAGCTTCAAACATTTCTGGTATATGAATAACATGATGTTTTTCAATGGCAAAAATCAATGAATATTGTAAATGCACAAACAGTAATTTCTCCGCATTGCAAGGTGCAATTCTGAAATTTTTTGCTTTTTCCTGCTAATCCTAGCATGATAAAGAAGATTCAAAGAGAGTGAGATGCCAGCTCCTTTCATTCAGTCAGTAGCTTCAAACATTTCTGGACATTTTTCAATGGCAAAAATCAATGAATATTGTAAATGCACAAACAGTAATATCTCCACATTGCAACGTGCAATTCTGAAATTTTTTGCTTTTTCCTGCTCCTCTTAGCATGATAAAGAAGATTCAAAGAGAGTGAGATGCCAGCTCTTTTCATTCAGTCAGTAGCTTCAAACATTTCTGGTATATGAATAACATGATGTTTTTCAATGGCAAAAATCAATGAATATTGTAAATGCACAAACAGTAATTTCTCCGCATTGCAAGGTGCAATTCTGAAATTTTTTGCTTTTTCCTGCTCCTCTTAGCATGATAAAGAAGATTCAAAGAGAGTGAGATGCCAGCTTTTTTCATTCAGTCAGTAGCTTCAAACATTTCTGGTATATGAATAACATGATGTTTTTCAATGGCAAAAATCAATGAATATTGTAAATGCACAAACAGTAATTTCTCCGCATTGCAAGGTGCAATTCTGAAATTTTTTGCTTTTTCCTGCTAATCCTAGCATGATAAAGAAGATTCAAAGAGAGTGAGATGCCAGCTCCTTTCATTCAGTCAGTAGCTTCAAACATTTCTGGATGTTTTTCAATGGCAAAAATCAATGAATATTGTAAATGCACAAACAGTAATATCTCCACATTGCAACGTGCAATTCTGAAATTTTTTTGCTTTTTCCTGCTAATCCTGGCATGATAAAGAAGATTCAAAGAGAGTGAGATGCCAGCTCTTTTCATTCAGTCAGTAGCTTCAAACATTTCTGGTATATGAATAACATGATGTTTTTCAATGGCAAAAATCAATGAATATTGTAAATGCACAAACAGTAATTTCTCCGCATTGCAAGGTGCAATTCTGAAATTTTTTGCTTTTTCCTGCTAATCCTAGCATGATAAAGAAGATTCAAAGAGAGTGAGATGCCAGCTCCTTTCATTCAGTCAGTAGCTTCAAACATTTCTGGACATTTTTCAATGGCAAAAATCAATGAATATTGTAAATGCACAAACAGTAATATCTCCACATTGCAACGTGCAATTCTGAAATTTTTTGCTTTTTCCTGCTCCTCTTAGCATGATAAAGAAGATTCAAAGAGAGTGAGATGCCAGCTCTTTTCATTCAGTCAGTAGCTTCAAACATTTCTGGTATATGAATAACATGATGTTTTTCAATGGCAAAAATAAATGAATATTGTAAATGCACAAACAGTAATTTCTCCGCATTGCAAGGTGCAATTCTGAAATTTTTTGCTTTTTCCTGCTAATCCTAGCATGATAAAGAAGATTCAAAGAGAGTGAGATGCCAGCTCCTTTCATTCAGTCAGTAGCTTCAAACATTTCTGGACGTTTTTCAATGGCAAAAATCAATGAATATTGTAAATGCACAAACAGTAATATCTCCACATTGCAAGGTGCAATTCTGAAATTTTTTGCTTTTTCCTGCTCCTCTTAGCATGATAAAGAAGATTCAAAGAGAGTGAGATGCCAGCTCTTTTCATTCAGTCAGTAGCTTCAAACATTTCTGGTATATGAATAACATGATGTTTTTCAATGGCAAAAATCAATGAATATTGTAAATGCACAAACAGTAATTTCTCCGCATTGCAAGGTGCAATTCTGAAATTTTTTGCTTTTTCCTGCTAATCCTAGCATGATAAAGAAGATTCAAAGAGAGTGAGATGCCAGCTCCTTTCATTCAGTCAGTAGCTTCAAACATTTCTGGACGTTTTTCAATGGCAAAAATCAATGAATATTGTAAATGCACAAACAGTAATATCTCCACATTGCAAGGTGCAATTCTGAAATTTTTTGCTTTTTCCTGCTCCTCTTAGCATGATAAAGAAGATTCAAAGAGAGTGAGATGCCAGCTCTTTTCATTCAGTCAGTAGCTTCAAACATCTCTGGTATATGAATAACATGATGTTTTTCAATGGCAAAAATCAATGAATATTGTAAATGCACAAACAGTAATTTCTCCGCATTGCAAGGTGCAATTCTGAAATTTTTTGCTTTTTCCTGCTAATCCTAGCTTGATAAAGAAGATTCAAAGAGAGTGAAATGCCAGCTCCTTTCATTCAGTCAGTAGCTTCAAACATTTCTGGACGTTTTTCAATGGCAAAAATCAATGAATATTGTAAATGCACAAACAGTAATATCTCCACATTGCAACGTGCAATTCTGAAATTTTTTGCTTTTTCCTGCTCCTCTTAGCATGATAAAGAAGATTCAAAGAGAGTGAGATGCCAGCTCTTTTCATTCAGTCAGTAGCTTCAAACATTTCTGGTATATGAATAACATGATGTTTTTCAATGGCAAAAATCAATGAATATTGTAAATGCACAAACAGTAATTTCTCCGCATTGCAAGGTGCAATTCTGAAATTTTTTGCTTTTTCCTGCTAATCCTAGCATGATAAAGAAGATTCAAAGAGAGTGAGATGCCAGCTCCTTTCATTCAGTCAGTAGCTTCAAACATTTCTGGACGTTTTTCAATGGCAAAAATCAATGAATATTGTAAATGCACAAACAGTAATATCTCCACATTGCAAGGTGCAATTCTGAAATTTTTTGCTTTTTCCTGCTAATCCTGGCATGATAAAGAAGATTCAAAGAGAGTGAGATGCCAGCTCTTTTCATTCAGTCAGTAGCTTCAAACATTTCTGGTATATGAATAACATGATGTTTTTCAATGGCAAAAATCAATGAATATTGTAAATGCACAAACAGTAATTTCTCCGCATTGCAAGGTGCAATTCTGAAATTTTTTGCTTTTTCCTGCTAATCCTAGCATGATAAAGAAGATTCAAAGAGAGTGAGATGCCAGCTCCTTTCATTCAGTCAGTAGCTTCAAACATTTCTGGACATTTTTCAATGGCAAAAATCAATGAATATTGTAAATGCACAAACAGTAATATCTCCACATTGCAACGTGCAATTCTGAAATTTTTTGCTTTTTCCTGCTCCTCTTAGCATGATAAAGAAGATTCAAAGAGAGTGAGATGCCAGCTCTTTTCATTCAGTCAGTAGCTTCAAACATTTCTGGTATATGAATAACATGATGTTTTTCAATGGCAAAAATCAATGAATATTGTAAATGCACAAACAGTAATTTCTCCGCATTGCAAGGTGCAATTCTGAAATTTTTTGCTTTTTCCTGCTAATCCTAGCATGATAAAGAAGATTCAAAGAGAGTGAGATGCCAGCTCCTTTCATTCAGTCAGTAGCTTCAAACATTTCTGGACGTTTTTCAATGGCAAAAATCAATGAATATTGTAAATGCACAAACAGTAATATCTCCACATTGCAAGGTGCAATTCTGAAATTTTTTGCTTTTTCCTGCTCCTCTTAGCATGATAAAGAAGATTCAAAGAGAGTGAGATGCCAGCTCTTTTCATTCAGTCAGTAGCTTCAAACATCTCTGGTATATGAATAACATGATGTTTTTCAATGGCAAAAATCAATGAATATTGTAAATGCACAAACAGTAATTTCTCTGCATTGCAAGGTGCAATTCTGAAATTTTTTGCTTTTTCCTGCTAATCCTAGCATGATAAAGAAGATTCAAAGAGAGTGAGATGCCAGCTCCTTTCATTCAGTCAGTAGCTTCAAACATTTCTGGACGTTTTTCAATGGCAAAAATCAATGAATATTGTAAATGCAGAAACAGTAATATCTCCACATTGCAACGTGCAATTCTGAAATTTTTTGTTTTCCTGCTCCTCTTAGCATGATAAAGAAGATTCAAAGAGAGTGAGATGCCAGCTCTTTTCATTGTCAGTAGCTTCAAACATTTCTGGTATATGAATAACATGATGTTTTTCAATGGCAAAAATCAATGAATATTGTAAATGCACAAACAGTAATTTCTCCGCATTGCAAGGTGCAATTCTGAAATTTTTTGCTTTTTCCTGCTAATCCTAGCATGATAAAGAAGATTCAAAGAGAGTGAGATGCCAGCTCCTTTCATTCAGTCAGTAGCTTCAAACATTTCTGGACGTTTTTCAATGGCAAAAATCAATGAATATTGTAAATGCACAAACAGTAATTTCTCCGCATTGCAAGGTGCAATTCTGAAATTTTTTGCTTTTTCCTGCTAATCCTAGCATGATAAAGAAGATTCAAAGAGAGTGAGATGCCAGCTCCTTTCATTCAGTCAGTAGCTTCAAACATTTCTGGACGTTTTTCAATGGCAAAAATCAATGAATATTGTAAATGCACAAACAGTAATATCTCCACATTGCAAGGTGCAATTCTGAAATTTTTTGCTTTTTCCTGCTCATCCTGGCATGATAAAGAAGATTCAAAGAGAGTGAGATGCCAGCTCTTTTCATTCAGTCAGTAGCTTCAAACATTTCTGGTATATGAATAACATGATGTTTTTCAATGGCAAAAATCAATGAATATTGTAAATGCACAAACAGTAATTTCTCCGCATTGCAAGGTGCAATTCTGAAATTTTTTGCTTTTTCCTGCTAATCCTAGCATGATAAAGAAGATTCAAAGAGAGTGAGATGCCAGCTCCTTTCATTCAGTCAGTAGCTTCAAACATTTCTGGACATTTTTCAATGGCAAAAATCAATGAATATTGTAAATGCACAAACAGTAATATCTCCACATTGCAACGTGCAATTCTGAAATTTTTTGCTTTTTCCTGCTCCTCTTAGCATGATAAAGAAGATTCAAAGAGAGTGAGATGCCAGCTCTTTTCATTCAGTCAGTAGCTTCAAACATTTCTGGTATATGAATAACATGATGTTTTTCAATGGCAAAAATCAATGAATATTGTAAATGCACAAACAGTAATTTCTCCGCATTGCAAGGTGCAATTCTGAAATTTTTTGCTTTTTCCTGCTAATCCTAGCATGATAAAGAAGATTCAAAGAGAGTGAGATGCCAGCTCCTTTCATTCAGTCAGTAGCTTCAAACATTTCTGGACGTTTTTCAATGGCAAAAATCAATGAATATTGTAAATGCACAAACAGTAATATCTCCATATTGCAAGGTGCAATTCTGAAATTTTTTGCTTTTTCCTGCTCCTCTTAGCATGATAAAGAAGATTCAAAGAGAGTGAGATGCCAGCTCTTTTCATTCAGTCAGTAGCTTCAAACATCTCTGGTATATGAATAACATGATGTTTTTCAATGGCAAAAATCAATGAATATTGTAAATGCACAAACAGTAATTTCTCTGCATTGCAAGGTGCAATTCTGAAATTTTTTGCTTTTTCCTGCTAATCCTAGCATGATAAAGAAGATTCAAAGAGAGTGAGATGCCAGCTCCTTTCATTCAGTTAGTAGCTTCAAACATTTCTGGACGTTTTTCAATGGCAAAAATCAATGAATATTGTAAATGCACAAACAGTAATATCTCCACATTGCAACGTGCAATTCTGAAATTTTTTGTTTTCCTGCTCCTCTTAGCATGATAAAGAAGATTCAAAGAGAGTGAGATGCCAGCTCTTTTCATTGTCAGTAGCTTCAAACATTTCTGGTATATGAATAACATGATGTTTTTCAATGGCAAAAATCAATGAATATTGTAAATGCACAAACAGTAATTTCTCCGCATTGCAAGGTGCAATTCTGAAATTTTTTGCTTTTTCCTGCTAATCCTAGCATGATAAAGAAGATTCAAAGAGAGTGAGATGCCAGCTCCTTTCATTCAGTCAGTAGCTTCAAACATTTCTGGACGTTTTTCAATGGCAAAAATCAATGAATATTGTAAATGCACAAACAGTAATATCTCCACATTGCAAGGTGCAATTCTGAAATTTTTTGCTTTTTCCTGCTAATCCTGGCATGATAAAGAAGATTCAAAGAGAGTGAGATGCCAGCTCTTTTCATTCAGTCAGTAGCTTCAAACATTTCTGGTATATGAATAACATGATGTTTTTCAATGGCAAAAATCAATGAATATTGTAAATGCACAAACAGTAATTTCTCGGCATTGCAAGGTGCAATTCTGAAATTTTTTGCTTTTTCCTGCAAATCCTAGCATGATAAAGAAGATTCAAAGAGAGTGAGATGCCAGCTCCTTTCATTCAGTCAGTAGCTTCAAACATTTCTGGACGTTTTTCAATGGCAAAAATCAATGAATATTGTAAATGCACAAACAGTAATATCTCCACATTGCAAGGTGCAATTCTGAAATTTTTTGCTTTTTCCTGCTCCTCTTAGCATGATAAAGAAGATTCAAAGAGAGTGAGATGCCAGCTCTTTTCATTCAGTCAGTAGCTTCAAACATCTCTGGTATATGAATAACATGATGTTTTTCAATGGCAAAAAT